>NW_024582725.1:501306-525466 GCF_018398535.1 Haplochromis burtoni
CAGCCATGTCTCCGTGAAGCACAGAATGTTGCAGTCCCTCATGTACAAACAAAGGAAACAAGTAACATTGACTCATTTCTCATTGACAGCAGCTGTTGTTTACAAGAAGACTACTTCCTGAGTTAAGAGCTTCAAGAATTATGTTTATACAGCTTAGCGAACAGTTCAGTCTTAAATATTTGGTGGCAGGATTCTATTAACACAACCCGCAAATATTGGAGAGTAACTGATAAATCACTAGCAGACATCTCTATCAATGTCTCACGATCCAAAACTCCATGAAATTATTGCATGTGGTACATCACTAGTGGATGCACAGAGATGCACTGTACTGCACTCAAAGAGGCTACACAGCACACAATAATCTGTGGGAGGTGTAAGGTTGATCAATAAGAGTGACTCAACAATTTCTAGGCCAAATGCTGAGACGTCAGCTTTTAGAAACTCATTATCTGAGACGTATTCAGCGTGTTGGAACAATAAACTCCCACCGATGAGAATGAAAAGAAATTCCAAATCCCTGATATTCTTCTCCAATAAGCTACCTCAGTTTAAACAATTGGACACTGGGCTCAATATCTGGATGGATTATTTGCACAAATGTTGATTTCATAGAGGCTGTGGTTTTCCATGCTTTTGCAGAAAGAAGAGATTAGTCAGTTAACTCTCTTGGATTAAAGGTCCTGATTAAAAAGCCTTGCCAATTATTTAAACTATTTATATCAAAATAATAAGTAACTCTAGTCTCTTTATCCCAGTAATCTGCTCTGTGGTAGGCATCAAATCAACTACAAAATCAGACTTGGTAAGGGTTGCTTTTTAAATAATATTGTCCCTACAATTATCAGTTATTTTTCTCACATTTAACTGAATTTCCTCATCTGCTGTTACAGGACGTTTTGCACTGAACTTTTACCCCACGACTAGCTGGATGCATTAATAAGCTGGTGTTCCAAATAAAGAAACTGAATATTTTTGATGTTCAGTTTTTTGATTTTGTTTAAAACAAAGCAAAACAAGACAAATTGGAAGTTTTTAATTTTAATGGAAGATTTTTGTTTGTTTGTCCTATGTTTTGGTACTTAGATAAAAGTCTCAGTGAACTAACTGATAATAAATCAATCTTCCAAGTTGTTGTGATGACTAGCATTCATTCAGGATTTAGCTTGAATTTGAAATCTGGCATGTTCAAATAGAAGTGGAGGGTATCACATCTGTATCAGATACTCGTTTTTGAGTAATTTGTGAATGCTGGTTGCATGCAAATTGTAGGTGGTAACAAATTGTTTAGAAATTTGTCTTACAAACCTCCTGCATAAGTTACCATAATGAATAACAGGAAATCATCTTATACAGTATTTCAAAGTATTTGGCATTTAAATTCACGTCATCCTCTTCACTAAAACAAAAGCAGTTTAAATGAGCCTAGCAGGCTCATTTTCCTGCAGACTGGGAACTTGACCACATGGCCTCTTATATCTCTTTCAGAGAGTTACTTATCTTTGCTCTTCAAACTGAAACAGACTCATTTGAAGCATGGATGAATCAGAAAAGCCCTTGCAGTCAACAAATTTAGTGCAGTCACAACCACATTTCTTTTACCAGGTAGGTTGGGAATTTACCAGTAAATAAGGTTGTGCTTTCAGGAACATTCCCTATGTTAAAACAGTAACGCCAGAAAGCCAACCTGCGAACCTGCGAACCCGCCAGCAAGACAAACAGCTGTTGAGTATTTTCATTTCATTCTCTAAGTCAACACAGGCTTAATCTCCCATGGTGAAACAAAGTTTTATTTATTTATTTGATTCAAATTTATTTATTTCATTGGGGATTTATGCCATTTTGATTTCACGAAACAGGTGGTCCAGGCATGTTTAAGAGTAATCCACTCAGAATAATACTGTTATTTGTTCCAGGCCGTTAAGTCCATTGAGCTGCATTTCAGTGATATTTCAGGCTGAATACATTTTCACAGCCCACCAAACAGATGGTTTGTCCACACAAAACAGAGAAACGAGAAAAAGAAAAAAAAAACACGGAGCCGAGTGGCATTGTAAACCATAAATGTAGAACATTTTTAAGGCATTCCACAGATGTTTGCATACAGAAAATCAGTGATTAAGTTTTGTTACCTTGAGTCAAATTTTGTGGCTAAAAATAGAGTAAGAATAATTTTTCCAAATTAGATTATGAAAATGTTAGATTTGTTAAGAGTTTATTGCAGGAATATGGGAATCAAGAGAAATGTGCAGGGCTGATTTAAGTCACCAGACACATTACAGTTTCTACAATTAGTTTTCCCTGTATGCACATTATTATTAGGCTATGCTGTTGTTAGAAATATTACTAGAAAAATATTACTCTTGACTGCATATGTTAAGATGTACAACAAACAACAATAAGAAAAATGTACACAGCAAAATCCCCAGTGTTAAATTAACACTGGAGAGTGTCTATATGGGTCCACACCTCTGAGCGTTAAATACAACACTGTTGAGTGTTAAATTAACACTTTTGACAGTGTTATATGTTTAAAAGTAACCTAGTCAGTTTTGAAGATTAACAATGGCTAACACTGAGCAGTGCTGATTTTCTAACACTGGAAAATAACTCAAAATGTTAGAAATATTCCAGTGTTAGAAAATCAGCATGGCTTGTTTCATCTGCATGGAGAGCTTCTTTAACTGCATGTTGTCTGTTCACAGCAAAATCTTCCAAATGCAAGTACACCTCAGATCAACTCCATGCCTTTTATCTGCTTAATTGATAATGACAAAATCAAGGAATTGCCCATCCTGCCCATGAAATAGCTTTATCAATGAGTCAATTACTTTTGGTTGGTCCCTTTGAAAAAATAAATAAATAAATAAATAAATAAATAAATAAAAGAGTGTGGTGTTATATATATTAATAATTAATATAATATATATATTATATATATATATATATATATACTGCAAATAGTTGGAGAGGAAACAGGGAGAAGACAGTTCACCACAGAGACACAAATGCCTTTGATCTGTAGCCCCATGAAACTGGCCAGCCTATCTTACACCCTTGCAGTGCATGGGTGCATATATAGATGCGTGTGTGTGTGCTTGTGTTATGCATAATTATGTATCTCTCTCTGCAAAATGTCAGTGGACTTCAAAGGACATCAGACAAGTACACAGAACACACACATTGCATATCCCATTATTTTGTGAAATAGCCCAGAATATACTCTTCTGGTGTGTGATGTGAGTGTGTGTCTGTGTGTATCTAGGACAGAATTAGTGTCTGTATTCCAGTTATGTTTCCATCTTTTACCAAAGAGAAAAAAAGTCATTTTCAAGAATAGAAAATTGGTGCAATGACATACACAGATTCATTACCCCAGGTTTTACATGCTGATGTCATAGTACAAGTTCTATAGGGTATGTCATTTATAATTTGACTAAAGTGGATCAGAATTAACAAACCACGAAATTCTTCCAACTTACACAGCTTGTCAGGAAGTAGCACACAATCAACAACCAAGCAAAGAAAGAGAGTAGAATGCACATTTGGCAATAGATACAATATATTTGAAGCCGGTTGCTAGGCAGCAAGTCAAGTCCCATGAGAATCACTGAATTCTTTATGTCTCAAAACAGAAATAGACAAAACTGTGAGAAGCAGTCTATAAATCAACAAGAACAATTGCAAAAAAAAGCTATAATTGGATGAGCTGATGTGTGTCAGAAAGGAGGGGCCATAAGCTCTATCCATCCATAGAAAACCGTGAGCACCCACTGAGAGTCATACAGAAAGATTGCCACCAATCTTGTTAATCAAACAATGGTTTTTTGCTGTAATGCAAAGTGTCATTTGTCAGTTTATGAAAGAAAACCACCACTAACTTTCCATCACCTTGTGATAGTGTTAAGAGAGGCCATGTTAAATCATGAACATTCATTTTTTTTGAAAAATGGAGTGTTAATTGAACCTTCTGAAACTAAATAAATAAATATTGATTTGCATCTATGAGTTTTATATTTCATATTTGTGACAACATTTTTTAAAATATTTTTTCCTTAAAAATCATCAGTATGATGCCCTGAAAAACCAAAATAAAAATCACACTGATGATGTAGAAATCTCAAAAATTCACAAAAACTTATGTATCTAATATGATAAACTCTAGAGGCTTTAAAGGGTTAAAACAACCGTAAACGTGCCATTTACACAATCAATAGCTTCCTCCTGTTCATAAATGAGTTTATTGGAAATTTGGGCAACAGATGAAAAAATCTACAGTTGTCAGGCAATTCTAAAGCTGAACTGAGCCTTTAACAGGGATAGACAGTAAACTATCTATTGTTATCTCTACCTGTGGTGTAAAACATAGGGATCCAAATCCAGCCCAACAGTCCAAGCTAGACTACTAGATGGCTTTGTAAGTGTAAAAATTGCAGGGATGTCTTAAATTTTTCAATAAAATACACTCGCCATTCTGGTGAGGTGATGCCAGTGTTTCTTCACTTGAGAGAAAATGTACAGAAAGTATTCATGAATCTTGACAAACTTTTGGAATTATAAAAAAATAAAAACTCATTATTAAAACTGTACTCATTAAAAATACATATATTTCAGTATGTTCCTCATCTGTTTTATATAAGGATCTTTCATTAAATTAAATGTAAATTGTACTTCTTTACATTAAACGAAATCTTGGTTATCATGCTGATAGGTTTGTAGCTTGAACCCATCCGCTGGAACGTTGAAGACAATATAATTACACTACAAAGCAATACGCACAAAGGCACACAACAAACATCCTTCGTCAGGAAAAGAGTAGACCCCCCCTCATCCTAGATAACACCGTGAGGAAGTCCAGCAGTTCATTTATAAACAAAAGCACTTAGACTAGAACAGACGCAACTACGTTAATCCTACCGTAAAACAATAAGACAAGGCACAAACTCTCGTGCCCTCAGTGTGCTCTCTAATACACACAAAGTTTGCAGACTATTAAGTATGATCAAACCTCTACCAATCTACAACTAATTATAAACTCTAAGCATATATAAGTAAATATTTCTAAGCATAAATGACAATCAAAAATACAAACTCTAACACATGCGATATTATATTCCAGGCTGGGTGTTTGACACCTCTGACATACATTGTTTCATCACTCTGGTTCTTTGATTGTTGATTACTTACACTTTTGTGATCATGAGCTAAATGACATTGCAATTTGAATAAACATAGGGAATAATGTAAGAGATAGTTACAGACAACATAATAACAATATCAAGTCTACAACCCACTTACATTACTAAACATTTAGAATTTATTCATTTTTTTCTAGCCCTTCGAAGTACCTGCCTGCACTTTTGAAGTCAGCAGGGGCTCAGTGTTTTTAGCCTTCTTTTCCGCATTTAAAACACTCAATAGGGATTACATATGATGACTGATTTGGCCAGTCTAATATCTTCCAGTTTGTATCACAGAAGTCTCAGCTGGCAGACTGTGTCTTTGGGCTCATTGTCTTGTTGTACGATGAAGGCCTGGCCAATGAGACTGAAGGATTTGCCAGACAAAATGTGTCAGTACACCTCTGAAATCATCCAACTGCTGCTGCCATCATCAATGAAGACACTGAGCTAGTTGCCAGAGACAGCCACACATGCCAAGGCCATGCCTTCTCCAAGTTTCACTGATGAGTTTGAATTGTTTGGATTCCTATCTTTCTCCACACTTTGGACTTTCTGTTGATTTTGGTCTCATCTGTCAAGAAAACTGGTTCAGAACCCTTCTGGTTTGTCTATATTTTTTGGGAAATTCCAATCAAGCCTTTGAATTTTTTGCTGATGGGAATTTTTCATATTAGAGAAGCATCTGCAGTTACGCCTAAATTATACTTCTACAATTATATATGTGGAGCTTCAAAAACAGCCTATGCAAGTGTACAACAACATTTTATAATTGCCACATAATTTCCTTGGGGATTATTAAAAGTATTCTGATTCTAATGATTCTGATTTTCACCTTTCTTGATTAACTTAACTTAGTTAACCTAGTTGAAAACTTTGAACTCATGGCCCCTGCTTGTTCTATATTCCCAACAAATGCACAGACAACATGAAGCAACAGCCCAATGAAAACAATTTCTATGCATAATGTGCTTTTGATTGCAAATGTGATCCAACAGCTGATAGTCTATTTCTCACATACTAACTCATTACTTCAATCTTAACTCAATTCTGTAACTCACAAGCAACAGACCAAATCTCTGAGTTATTGCATATTAGTTTAGAAAAAAACATTTCCTAAACCAAGACCATTGGAAAATGCTTAACTTTAGAGCCAGAAATCCATTCCAAACATTCCAATACTCACAAGTCTCATTAGTAGTTAAAGTGCTTCTGACTGCTTTTCCACTTGCATTTGCATCTCGTTTATAAACCAGCAGGCCCATACATATTAAAATACTCAGAGGGGAAAAATACACCACAGAATTTGCCCATTTAGTCATTATCAACTCTGCACAATTACATTGAGATTTGTGAGCATTTATGAGAAGACATTGCTTTGTTTATGTTCACAAACTGAAAAAAAAACAACTGCCTCATGAGCTGCTATATGGCGTGAAATCAGTTGCATGCTAAATCTGAGTGAGCATCTAGCAAACAAGTTAACTTCCATATGCAACTAACATTGTTAGTTTTGTTTTTTTTCATGGCACCATGGGAAAAATAATATAGCTTTGAATTTGTTCTGAGTCAGTGCATCTCTGTAAAAGTGCTTGAATGGGGAACAAAATGAAACAAATGCATGACAATGACTCATTACATATGAATGACCACACAGAATTATGTTTATTTCATGATAAATGATGCTATTATGCTATAAAAATTGTTATAATTACTGTAAACTGGGGCTTTTTGTTCAGGACTGGAAAGGTTCACTGGGTACTGTACATAATTTCAGTATGGTTCAAGTTCAGTATGGAGTTATTTACACATCACACACACATACAATTCAGCAAAGATCATCATCATGATAACGTGTAAATTCCTGCTGTAGATAATGTGGCCTCATGCTAGCACCTAGCAGCTCAATGTCCTTACTGTGGACCTCTCTTTGATAGTTAAGTGCCCAGTATTACACTATCTATCATTCACAGACACAGCCAGACCCCCTCCTCCTGTTTACTGCTCATCTTGGTTCCATCAGCACAGAGTAAATAAAAAATAAATTAAAAGATGTCCACGTTTATGTGTGTGTCCAGAGTTAGCCACATTAGGGGGCAATTAACCTAAATTGGAATTTGACCTTCAAAAACGTGTCAGCTACACCTCGTGCTCTTTATTTAGTGGAAAACTGTCATGTTACTGGGTCGTGTGACCCAGTGTTTGAGTTTTTATGTATCTTTTGTATTCATTTGTGTTCTAGTTTAGCTCATCTAGTACATTTCTAGGTTGCAGTTTAGTCCTTTGTTTCTTAGTTGTTTCTATCATCTCCCCCTGTACTGTCTCCCTGGTCCATGCATCTACCTGCCATGCTTCATGTCTGTGTGGTCCTTGTTGTCAAGTTTGTGTCATGTCTATGTCTCCATGTTTCCTGTTTTATTTTGAAAGAGCTTGGTGTTCTTTGTTCATTGTATTTAGTTTCACTTCCCCTGTCCTGTCATTAGGTTCATGTGTGTCAGCTGTTCTTCCTCATGTGTTTCCACTTCCCCTGATCATCCCTGTGCGTATTTAGTCTGTGTTTCATTCAGTCTGTGTCATGTCGTCTGTTACCATTCCTGTCACTCTAGCTACACGTCATGATTCATAGTTTTTCAGACTCTGTTACTGGTCATGTTCATAGTAATCTGCTCCTGTCATGTTTTCATAGTCTTTCATGTACCAGTCCAGAATTCTGTTCTTAGCTTTTTCATGTTGTGTTCATAGCTCATAGTTACAAGTTCAAGTCAGTCTTAGTTTGTCTTAGCCTAAACGGTTTCCTAGTTTAGGCTCTTTGTTTAGGTCATTGCCTTAGTTTATGTTTGGCTATTTTTGCTTTACTGTTTACCGGCCCTAATAAAGGCTCGCTTTGAGTTTAGTAAAACTCTTTCCTCCTTCGTCTGTCCGCACCTGGGTCCTCGAAACACCCTCCACACGGTCCGCCCCCGCTGACCGTGACAGAAAACTGTATGATATCAACTTCTTTGCTAATCTTTAGTGAACTTTATCGTCTTGCCTCTAACGTAAATGAAGAATGCTGCGTCACTAATTTTAAGTTTTAATAGCTAACACTAACCGCTAATATGTCTGTTTTGCCAGTGGCCTACTTTCAGGCTTCCACCGTCATGGTTTTCATAAACCTACAACAAATTCTGTGACAGATGACTCTTTAATCCATGCACTAATGTTGCACAATAATACAGGCCAACAGTACCTACATTACATAAGATCATGATGGAAATACCAACCATCTGGTTACAATGACGTTAGTAACTAATAGTCAACTTGTTTCTTACTCCAGCTATTGAATCCAACACAGTATCCCATCTTTCACTATCTTCAGTTGAATTCAATTCAATCCAGATTTATTTATATAGTGCCCAATGGCAATAATAGTTGCCTCAAGATGCTTTATATTTTAAGTTAGAGACCCTACAATAAAAGAATAAGCAAAAGCAATCCAGATATCACAGTATCACATGTCTTAGTGATTTGCAAATGTGAAACCCACATTTACTGGAGAATGTGTAATTATTTTGATGATGCAACAAACTATATATTGATATACAAGGGCATGCGCATGCTGAAGATATTGTGGTTGCAAAGTTGTAGAAAAATATAGTAAATTGACTAAAAGCTGACATCAGCTACCTGACTTCAAACTGAAAATTGCATCATCGCAAATGTAACTAAATGGGTTTACTTGTACTATAAATGTGAAATGCACATTTCCTAGAAAAAACCCCATTTAGTTTTAGGCAACTTATGGATCTCAGATAGCCAGGGAGCTCAGTTTCCATCACTGTTGAGATGATTCACAAAAAGAGGAGTATTACCTTCTATTAATCAAAGATACATGATGGATATGTTAAATAAATTGATGTTTCTTTTTAGAAGGTCCACCATTACTTTTTCCCAAAGCCCCCAAGTCTGTTGTATATTCCTGTGGCCGCACACATGATGTGGGGAAAAAAAATATAAGGATGGCAGATGACCAGACAAGGAAGCAGAAACCTTCCTGAACCAGTGTTGGTATTGAACTGCAGTGCTGTGATTTCCACTTTTTGTCTTACCAGTGTTTCTCTAGCAAAACTTTACTTTGACCATGCTGGTTCTGTTTTATTGGATTAGGCAGAGCTGGGCTGTCTGCCAGAGACTGATGTAATTACATTGTTAACAGTCATTGTGTCAGGTACTGTGAGCTATACACAGGTTGTAGCCTTTACCTCTTTCACTTTCAGAGATGACATTACACTCGCTCTACCTAGCTCTTACTCTTGTCCTCTCTCAGTCTCGCTCTGTCATGAAGGCAGACACTGAAGTCTTGCCAGGGTGACAGTGACTGTGTCTGTTTTAAGGGAATTGACTTGTAACTTTTTACTTTTTTTTTTTTTAATTTGTGCATCTCTTTGTCCCAGTGACATTAAATTTGCCTTCAACTTTTGCCACTGCTGTCAGCTTGTATTCCATCTTGCTATTACACAACACTTCTCTAACATTTCTTTTCATTTTTTCAGTGGTGTAATAATATTAGTCTGTTACTCTCCAATGGACGATGACCAATTTATGTTTATATTTACTCTGTTACTAACAATGAAAACATTGCAGGTTATGAGATTATTCTACAGGGTGGGCCATTTATATGGATACACCGTAATAACAATGGGAATGGTTGGTGATATTAAAGTCCTGTTTGTGGCACATTAGTATATGTGAGGGGGCAAACTCCTCAAGATGGGTGGTGACCATGGTGGCCATTTAGAAGTCGGCCATCTTGGATACAACTTTTGTTTTTTCAATAGGAAGAGGGCCATGTGACACATCAAACTTATTGGTAATGTCACAAGAAAAACAATGGTGTGCTTGGTTTCAACGTAACTTTATTCTTTCATGAGTTATTTACAAGTTTCTGACCACTTATAAAATGTGTTCAATGTGCTGCCCATTGTGTTGGATTGTCAATGCAACCCTCTTCTCCCACTCTTCACACACTGATAGCAACACCGCAGGAGAAATGCCAGCACAGGCATCCAGTATCTGTAGTTTCAGGTGCTGCACATCTCGTATCTTCACACCATAGACAATTGCCTTCAGATGACCCCAAAGATAAAAGTCTAAGGGGGTCAGATCGGGAGACCTTGGGGGCCATTCAACTGGCCCACGACGACCAATCCACTTTCCAGGAAACTGTTCATCTAGGAATGCTCGGACCTGGCACCCATAATGTGGTGGTGCACCATCTTGCTGGAAAAACTCAGGGAACGTGCCAGCTTCAGTGCATAAAGAGGGAAACACATCATCATGTAGCAATTTCAAATATCCAGTGGCCTTGAGGTTTCCATTGATGAAGAATGGACCCACTATCGTTGTACCCCATATACCACACCAAACCATCACTTTTGTTGTTCCAACAGTCTTGGAGGGATCCATCCAATGTGGGTTAGTGTCAGACCAATAGCTGGTGGTTTTGTTTGTTAACTTCACCATTCACATAAAAGTTTGCCTCATCACTGAACAATTCAGTGCAAATTCTGTGCACCGATTGGGTCATCCTCGTTGAGATGCTGCAGTAGCTGGAGTTTGTAAGGGTGCCATTTGTGAGTAGCTAATATCCGCCGAAGGGATGTTCGACTAATGCCACTCTCCAGTGACATGCGGCGAGTGCTACGCTGTGGGCTCTTGCTGAATGAAGCTAGGACAGCCACTGATGTTTCTTCATTAGTGACAGTTTTCTTGCGTCCACATTTTGGCAAATCCAACACTGAACCAGTTTCACGAAACTTAGCAAGCAGTTTGCTAACTGTAGCATGGGAGATGGGTGGTCTCGTAGGGTGTCTTGCATTGAAATCTGCTGCAATGACCCGGTTACTGCGTTCACCAGATATCAACACAATTTCGATCCGCTCCTCACGTGTTAACCTCTTCGACATGTCAATGGCTGTGAACAAAGAGAAACTTGTAAATAACTCATGAAAGAATAAAGTTACGTTGAAACCAAGCACACCATTGTTTTTCTTGTGACATTACCAATAAGTTTGATGTGTCACATGGCCCTCTTCCTATTGAAAAAACAAAAGTTGTATCCAAGATGGCCGACTTCTAAATGGCCACCATGGTCACCACCCATCTTGAGGAGTTTGCCCCCTCACATATACTAATGTGCCACAAACAGGACACTAACCCACATTGGATGGATCCCTCCAAGACTGTTGGACCAACAAAAGTGATGGTTTGGTGTGGTATATGGGGTACAACGATAGTGGGTCCATTCTTCATCAATGGAAACCTCAAGGCCACTGGATATTTGAAATTGCTACATGATGATGTGTTTCCCTCTTTATGCACTGAAGCTGGCACGTTCCCTGAGTTTTTCCAGCAAGATGGTGCACCACCACATTATGGGTGCCAGGTCCGAGCATTCCTAGATGAACAGTTTCCTGGAAAGTGGATTGGTCGTCGTGGGCCAGTTGAATGGCCCCCAAGGTCTCCCGATCTGACCCCCTTAGACTTTTATCTTTGGGGTCATCTGAAGGCAATTGTCTATGGTGTGAAGATACGAGATGTGCAGCACCTGAAACTACGGATACTGGATGCCTGTGCTGGCATTTCTCCTGCGGTGTTGCTATCAGTGTGTGAAGAGTGGGAGAAGAGGGTTGCATTGACAATCCAACACAATGGGCAGCACATTGAACACATTTTATAAGTGGTCAGAAACTTGTAAATAACTGTGTCACATGGCCCTCTTCCTATTGAAAAAACAAAAGTTGTATCCAAGATGGCCGACTTCTAAATGGCCACCATGGTCACCACCCATCTTGAGGAGTTTGCCCCCTCACATATACTAATGTGCCACAAACAGGACTTTAATATCACCAACCATTCCTATTCTATTACGGTGTATCCATATAAATGGCCCACCCTGTAGATTATATCTGAAATCTTAAAAGAGATATGTTGCTACCAAGGAATCCCTGAATATCAAACTTCAACTGTAGAATGTGGCTGTTTGACTGATTAACAGAATTCTCTTCCATCATTGCTGTTATAGTCTGAATTTACTTTGAATACAGTTGTTTGTTCTCCACGGGCTAACAGAGGTCATCCAAGTGACTCTGCTATACTGAATCCTGACTATCCTCAGCACCATTTACTTAACAGGCAGTGGGAGATTCTGTTTTAGCTCCACTGCCACAAGAATAGATCGTTATCATTTCATGCCACAATACATCACTACACCACTTTGCTTTTAATCATTAGTTATTATAAATCTCCAGATCTCTTTCACAGTGTGACTTTTGCCCTGTCTTCTTTCACTCACCCCCAACCGATTGTAGGTTTCTTCCTGTTAAAACTGATTTTTTTTCTTCCCATTCTTGCGCTTGGCAGCAGTGAGAAGTGCTTGGGTCATCTGTTTGTTGTGGTTTTCTCTGTATTATTGTCAGTTCTGTACCTTACAAAATAAAACACCTTGAGGCAACTGCTGTTGTGATTTGACATGATATAAATAAAAAGGACCTGAATTGAACAATACCAGGATTTATGTGTTAGATTTGCATTATGAAGCTCCTTATTATATTATTTAGATTTAGATTTATTGAACACTTCACTTGTTTGTGCTATTTTTGTGTAATGTTTTTACATTTTGTATCTGTTATGTATTGTGTTGCATATAGCATATTTATTAAACTCAAAATATAAGTACATATAGGGGTCTATAAATACAAATGTAGAAAAACATACAAAAAGACTATTTATTGGTGTTGAACATAATATATATTATTATACATATATTGTATATTATATAATCAATAATATATAGTGACACCCCTACATGACTTTCAATAGAAGTCTTTTGTAAACATTTGTAACTTACACTTGTAAGTATTTATCCATTTACTCTAGTCCTTTGTCAGTAGTTACAGATATGAGTTTTAAAAGCTTTGGAAAGCAGGATTTTGCTGGCTTATCCCATTATTTGTGACAGAATCTCTGAAGCTCTATGAGATCTTTCCATCTTCTGGTCACTCCATAGATCTGCTACAGACCTTAAGCCTAGGATTTTGCCACACAATCCAAGGATAGTCGGAGACTTGCCCTGAAGTCATTCCAGCTTTGCGTCGGAGGTCATTGTAGGATTAAAGGTAATCTGTTGTCTCAGTCAGTAAGTTCTAGAGAAGGTTTTCTTCGCGGGCCTTGCTCTATTTTCATCATTGCCCTCAGTTATAATATTTATATATTTTTACTGCACAGATGAATCTCAATGGCATGATGCTGCTACCACCATGTTTCAAAGCATGTTTCAATGGATTAGTTAAATCATGAGCAATGCTGCAGTCTGTCAAACATCATACTGAAAATTCTGCCTGAATGGTTTTGTTTTAGACCCATCAAACTGGATAATTATTTTGCTTTTGCTCTAAAAGTTCCCTAAAAACAAAATTTTAAGTCAGAGATTTCAGAAATTTAGAAAAAGAAAAAACATCAAAACATGCTTTTGCAAGTATTATGGGTTGATGTTTGTAAAATTAATGGGGGGGGGGGGGGTTTCTTTAAAAAAAAAAAAAAAAAAACGTTTTACAGTAATGTGTGTAAATACATTTGTAAAATGTACTAACAACACTGCAAGCTTATCTTTGACTCCTGTAGTGTGAAAATGTTTCTGGAAAAAGAACAGCAAACCGTGTCTCTGTTGTGTCACCCCTGCACCCTGATTTATGTGAACTACATCACTTCACACAAAATGAATTGCATTTGTATACCCTGAAAGGCTCCTGTGGTAGTGCTTGCAATTAGGATTATCTAGCAGTAAGATTCCAAATTTAAAACTCGTGCTACTCTGCTCCTGCAGAGCAGCAAGCCATTGGCCATTTAAATTCTCAGTTTGTTGTTCTGTTATTATTGCCTAGTCTACATCACTATGTCAATGAAAACTGCCTCCTTGTCTTTAGCACAGAAAAAACAAACAGATTGTGGTGTTCTTTACTTTTCTGCCGAGCTTCAGATTTTCAGTGTGACCCTCTTTAGTAGGATTGAGCACTTATTGTTCCACTGACCTTTCTGCTTCGTACCACGCTTTCATACTCATGCTAAACATAATACAACCAGAAGCCGATTTTCCTTAAGCTGAAACTAAGGTACAAGATAAGTACACTGCTTATGAGAGTAATATACATCAGTAATATGTCATTACTGATGTTTTCCCACAGAATGTTCAGTAGGCACAGATTTGCAGGGAAAAATATGCATGCATACACAGCAGGCTGCAAATATAATGTCACCTTCTCATGTACTCAGAGGTAAAAATGACTGGACCACAACCTTGAATTACATTATTCATCTGTGTGAACATATTATGTTCATATGTGTGTGCGTATAGGTGATTAATCAGAGAAGTTTGTCAGCCCACAGATGATATATGAGCCCTACAAACATGAACACACAAACGAGAGCAGACGTACACAGTTTACATAAACACACACACACAAACACACACACTGTACACAGCTGTCGTAAATTTCAGAGTAGTACTTTATGCTGCGCGAATATCTCCTCTTGTGTGCTTTTTCGCTATTTCTACAGCTTTCTACAATACAGAACAACACTGAAGACGTGTGAACTATTAATGATGTAGTACAGACAAAAGTTCCTCAAAGCGCCACCAGTTTACCTTGATATCAAGTTTAACTGAGGACCGAAAAGAAAAAACTCACTAGACCCAAGAAACAAAAGGAATGAAAATTTGACAAGTGGAAATGTTTATCTAAGCCCAGTCGAGGTGGCTTAGGATGAGTTGGATCGTAAAATGAATGAAAAGCAGCATATGCAGGAGCTCTTCAATACATGATGACTGCCGCAGGAAGCCAACAGTGAAAATGGGAAGAGTATGCAAATCTGTTATCAAAGCAAAGCAGATGGCTACTTTGAAAAATCAAAGAATGAAAACATATTTGGCTCACTATATACTCCCGCATGTGTTGCTGTGTAATTTTCATGTTTTCCTTATTGTTTTACAGCAGAAAAATAAAGACAACGCTTCAACGAGGAGGTGTGTTGAAACATTTTGTGTACATCCACAACTAACAGGATTTAATTCGTGACACACACTCACACACTTAACCCATTCAGAAAAAGAAAATACACTAGTTAGTATCTGAGTTAGTGCTGCTCAATTAATCGAATTTTAATCACGATTACGATCTGGGCTTTCAACGATCATTAAAAATGACTGAGCCGATTATTAGCCCCTCCCTCGTGCTTTACTCTCGCGCTGCTCCGTGTGGCAAATCGAGCGCACCTCTCTGCATTTCGAACACGTGTCACAACAATTAACAGGACCCGAGGGAAGCTCGGAAAGCTAAGCAGAAGTTATTTGGAGAGGAGAGTGACTGCCGTTGGTTGAAAAGAGAGGTAAAAAAAACTTCAGTGGTGTGGAAACATTATGGGTTCGCGGAGTCAGACGTGGATCAAGTAGACATAATGTGTAAACTTTGCTACAGTGTCATTGCTCCACCACAGAGCAACACTAAAGTTCACTAAACATAGATGTTTACATTTTTCATTTATTTTTTATATTGCAAACATTTGCACTGTTATCAGTATTTGCACACTATTTTATATTATTTTTTAAAGTCATTATTCAATACATTGTTATTGTTAACCCTTTAAATACCTGTAGAACCTGAACCATGTAAGCTAGCGCAATCATTTTTTTTTGCATATGAAACTTACATCTTATGCCATCAGCTTGTCCTCAGTCACGGTTTCCTTCCACATAAAGCTCTGCAAAAATTGCATAAAAAGCACTTGCAGGAACAAAAACATAATATTCCAGAAACACGCTTTGCCGATCCGATCAGCTGTTTGTAACACTTCCCAAAAAGACGTCAACGCGAACTATCGCATGTCCACCATTTCCCGTCCGAAACCGGAAGTGATGTCATTTTCGCAGAAAATGTAGTTTTTTACTTGTAGGCCTTAAAAGCCTAAACTGGTGTTTTTTATAAGTCATGTTTGACTCTATACTTTTCTGAATAGTTTCTGGGATGCTTAGAACTCGAACTGCACTGCTGGAAATAGTTTATTTTGATGCTGTTTTCTATGCAAATTTGCATCATAGGATTGTTTTTTGTTTTTCCTGCAGTGTATATATAAAAATTGCTGTATCTCCAAAATAAAACTACGAAGACACTCAAACTAAATTTCCTGTTGTTGTAAACTATTTTTTGCAACTTTTTTGTATTTAAAGTTTTGAGGGATAAGATCATTGTGCATAACTTTTAAAGTGCATCTTAATAAGAGAATGTGACCGTCAATGAAAATAAGCAATCCCCGGCTAAATCTCTTTCTGCCACACCATGTCTTTCTACTAACTGGTTTACCCATGTTACCATTTCTCCTGCGGCAGTTAAACACAGTTGTGCTCTTCCCAGGATTTATCTTTGGAAGATCAAAAGGATTTTCCTCACCTCAAGAAAGTAACAGACAGCCATCTTTCACTCTTATAACAGACCTGCAGTGCTGTAGGAGATAAGTCCTGTTCAGCCCAGTGTAGGAATGTTTAGCTGATTTAGAGTTTAGAAATGTGTTAACATACAATGTAGAATTATGTGTAGCCTGTTTTAGAGTTGAGAAATGTGTTAACATAGAATCTAGAATTATTATAGAGATACTGACACTGCCCTCAATGTAATAAAGGCCTGATTGTGTCATGAACTTAGGAGTAGAGTATAGGAGACCCTCCCCAGTTGAACTGTGAAAGTAAAACAGAGAGGAGTTAATGCTGAGTGGAAATTCCCCTGAGGATGTTTGGGTGGGGGTCTCAACATTTGTAACTGGATAACTGTGGTCTGGAAGGGAGATGGGTTTTTATGACCTCTAGGGAGTCACCTACCCCCACAGTGTTTAAACTGACACGCACACTCACTGATGTACACTCACACATACACACAGGTATGCATACACAGTCACACACGAACACTTACATAGACACGCGGGAACGCGCACATGTAGGCATTCACAGGCTCGCACACACACAAGTGAAAGTATGTAAACATAGTACTTAGTTTTATGACACCTTGTAGAGGGTTTAGAAGGGGGGTCACTGATACAAAACTGCATGTAACAGACAAAGGATTTGAGATCTGCAGAGGGGTCCTGTACATCTCCCGTCTAGAAGGTATAATCAATAAGTGTGATCAATGAGTGTGGATTAATAAAAGTGTTGTGAATTGACTACTGAGTCCCCGGTGTTCTTTCTGGAGGCCTGAGGAATCTACGAACCGGGCAAAACTGTTTAGAGGTAACAGTCAGCCTCCATTGGATTTCTTGTTACCTTTTTTTAGCCGTCGTCAAAAACTCAATATTCAGATACTAATCAATGCTGTTTTTGTTTTTTTTATGGGATTTGATCCTCATTTTCAAAAGTGTTGATGCCAACAGTGCCATCTTCACACAGCACCACTGCAGACAGGCAGCCAAGCCACCCAAGCAATTCTTTAGGAAGTAAGGCTCCCATTTCAACATTTAAGTTTTAAAGTTATCATAAATGTCAGCCTGGCCGGTGCATGTTACAATTAACAGTTCAACTATCACCAACTACTCAAAAGCCACATTAGCTGTCTGTTATCATGAAGGTAGCAGCTAGAGGCTATGCCTGGAAATAAAATCATAATATGGGAATTAGGTAGCAAATATTATCAGCCCTGCCCATCTGTTATGTTAATAGACAATTTTAGAGTAACAGGATAACACAATTATTTGTGTCTAAAAAGTGTTATGTTTATCTTAAAGTCCCAGATTGAAGCTGAGAAAGATCTTCCAGCTATTAGGCAGAAACTGTGTCAGGCTGCTGTAGCAACTATTTGATCAGAACAAAATATGATGCAAAGTTACCAAAAGCACAACATTACCTCAAACAACCTTAAAATCTTTTTTGTTTTTTGGTATTATCAAAGAGAATTAAAAAGAGAATTAAAAGCTCTTATACTGTATTTGTTCACTACATCAGGCAAATGAAAAATAGTGTTGTAATCATTGTTAGTATCATTCCAATCTTCATGAAAATATATATAATATATGGACCAACAACAGCTGTGGGCAGAGGACAAACTTGGTCAAAGCCCACTAGAACACAGCTCAGTTTGCTGATGGAAAAGTCTAAACTGCTGGAGCTCACTGCCTCCTTCAGTATCAGCTCTACCAACTCATTTACAAATCTCAAATCTGCTTTTTCACACTTTTGATGTGCTAATATACACAGCTCAGAAAAATCAAGGAAAGACTTGAATCACACATTGGCTCTTGATGAATGAAATATTCAAGATGAAAATCTTTCTTAATATACCGGGGACAATTTATACTTCAGCTGGAATTCTACATTGTAGGTACGAACCAACCTCAAAAACTGTCCAATGTGTAACCTCATGTGCACTTCCCTGGAAATGTAACCACACAGTCTACTGCGATCGGCATGTTCAGTATCACTGGGTCCTGCTATGCACTTCTGACTACTTCATTTTTGAATTAATCAGTGAACAAATAATAATCATTACTTCAGTTTAAGCCATAATAATCTTTTTAAAAAATTACCATAGCAAAGAGTGGGGGCCAAGTAGAGGCAAGAAAATCCCAGGACTTTATTTGTTTCTATTGTGCCAGGCAGCAGATCATTTGGCTTTAGTTGTGAAATTTTACTGACGTTAGAGATTTTTCTTTTTTTCCCTATTAAAATAGCAGAGACTTTAAAGCAGGGGTCCCCAATCCCAGTCCGCGAGGGCCGGTGTCCCTGCAGGTTTTAGATGTCACCCTGGGTCAACACACCTGAATCACATGATTAGTTCATTACCAGGCCTCTGAAGAACTTCAAGACATGTTGAGAAGGTAATTTATCCATTTAAAACAGCTGTGATGGATCAAGGACACATCTAAAACCTGCATGGTTTATCTATTATCATGGTTAATAACACTAAACCATAAGGGTTGTTGCCATTGCACATTGCACTTTTTGATGAAAAACCTAGGTTGTTTTATCAGGCTTATATTATATTATCTTTGTGAGTGTATGTGATGTGTTGGTTGTCTGTTTGCTTGTTTGTACGGACACACCGCAAATCAATTTCCCGTTAGGGACAATAAAGTTACCATTGACCATTGACCATTGCAGGGACACCGGAAGGGACTTAAAAAGTCAGAAACCAGCATTTGCAAGAACATGCACAACTCCTAGAATTACAATACATGCTTCCCTTAGGCATCATCATTAGAAGACATAGCATACATTTTCACTGCTAGCAGATGACACCCAGCTTTATCTATCCATGAAGCCAGATAACACACACCAATTAGTTAAACTGCAGGAATGTCTTAAAGACATAAAGACCTGGATGGCTGCTAACTTTCTGCTTCTTAATTCAGATAAAACTGAGGTTATTGTACTTGGCCCTAAAATCTTAGAAATATGGTATCTAACCAGATTCTTACTCTGGATGGCATTACCTTGGCCTCCAGTAACGCTGTGAGGAACCTTGGAGTCATTTTTGACCAGGAATGTCCTTCAATGCACATATTAAACAAATATGTAAGACTGCGTTCTTCCATTTGCGCAACATCTCTAAATTAGAAATATCCTGTCTCTGTCCTGGTTGGGTGTTGCCGGGGGGGGGGTGGGGGGCCCAGCCCTGGAGCAGGGTGCCGCCGGTGCATCGAGCCACCTGGGGGGCTCTTCAACTGGTGGGGGAGATTGTCACATCTTGCAGGAACTTTCCTCTCTTCAGGAACTCTCTCTGCAGGAGGGGGAGATACAGGAGAGGTGGAGGAAGATCTCAGCCTGGGCGTTTATTGTCTTATGTAGTCTGGAAGATGAGTGGATGGTGGGGTGGGTGCAGTTTTCTCTGTGGTGGGGTTGGGTGGACTGTCCCGGGCTCTGTGGGGCCGGGGGCGCTGCTGCACTGGGCCCCGGTCTGGATGGGCCTGGGCCCCCTTTCCCTGGCGGGTCGCGGAGTATGGGGGTGCCTACTGGGGTCAGCGGGGGAGCTGGCCCCAGGGAGGGGTCACTTGCCCCTCCCTTCCTTCCCTCCCCATCTCCAGCTGCCTCCCTCTTCCCGCTCCTTCACAGCCACCCACACATGCAGGGCCTTGGAGTAGGGGTATGTCACCAGGGTGCAGAGGAGGCTACCCCCCCCTCTGTCCCCTTCTGGCTGCCTCTTCCTCAATTTTATCCCACAACTTAGACATTCACATCACTCACAGTCTCATTACACATACATATAAATGAAAGCAGTATGCCTTGATCTGTTAAAACCAATCTGCCAATTAACATTTAGGATGGTTCAGTATGGGATTCAAAATCATTTATGTTTATAAACATATGGAAGTAGTTTCAGATTTGGCAAAATGTTGTCTGACTGTCTTCAGTTGTAGCAGCTTTGTTCCACAGCAAATTCACTTTAAATTGCTGGAAGAACATGAGAGCCTTCTTATTTTGAGGAAACACTTCTGTCACTCTGTTCTGAATGCAGCTGAGGTACTGAACCCAAAAGTCGATTTGAACATAAATACATTTTCTGACTCCAACTCCATTTCTGTTCCCACCACACACAGTACGTGTGTGTGGCTATGCAGTTTTTTTTCCATGTGTCTTTTCAAAGTCAAAAGCAAGATTGCTTTGCTAAGAAGTGCTAAAAGCTCTTAATGCAATGCTGACAGGTTGTTCGCTGCACTTGTGTGCGTCCAACTTCCTAGCAACTTACTGTCACGCTGCTGCCCACCAAGCATGCCACATGTCACAACCACTTTCCCCTTGAGTCATCAGGCATAGACTTGAACATGCACTTTCAAGCAGTCACTTCCACACTCACACGAAGCTCAAAATCGCCAAATAGTGTTCTGCACTTATTTTATGTCATGCATAGACAGCCGTGCACGCAGGGAGGGATCGTGCGTACTGACTGATTGCTGCAATGTCAAGGAGGAGAGGTGAAGAGATGTAGAGAGACAGAAAAGGACAAAGGTTAGTG
Source organism: Haplochromis burtoni (assembly GCF_018398535.1). Classification (NCBI taxonomy): domain Eukaryota; kingdom Metazoa; phylum Chordata; class Actinopteri; order Cichliformes; family Cichlidae; genus Haplochromis; species Haplochromis burtoni. Next base: position 522,515 of record NW_024582725.1, read on the forward strand.
TTTTCTTCACATCCTTTTCACTGTGTCATTACTGGGTAATTATGGTGCTAATGACCCTGTAACTCTAACACCTGTCAACTTCACAAACACTCTGTCATATACTCCCCCTTTCCTCCACTGAACTCATCCTTTTCTGTACACAGTGGCACCTAAATCAGCAAGACTGAAAATACGGGTTAGAGAATGATTTCACGCTCACCAGTTTTAAACAGCTCTACAGATTAATACCTAGTAAGTAACCTTACGGATCTATCGTGGGTCTACTCGGGGAATAAAAAACATGATTAAAATTCTCCTAATGTAGACTACAAAAGTGTCATATTTGATATGGAAGAAAATAAATACTGTTAAGAATCCACGGAGCAAGATACTTAACAGTGTTTGGATACCATTCTCCCAGCAGAAGAGTGTAAAAGTTGTTTTAGTGCTATGAATGAATGAAAGTCACAACATTTGCTGGAAAAGAACACCATGGCTCAGCAAAATAACACTTTCCCTGAAAAAAATTATAATAAACATGACAGCACAGGTTGTAGTTGTTGTGAGAAGTAAAGGCTGGGAAAGATGTGTTAGCATTCAGGGAACACAGAGTCCAGTCTGGGGTTCAGGGGTGTCTAGCAACTGAAATCTGAAAACAGGCTAGAAGCATAACAGAAGGAAATACGATGATTTTGAAATAATTCGAGGCTGGTAACTAAAATAAAACTTATCTGTAACAGTGGGTGTTGCCATGATACTGGTCACAACAGTACCTAAATAATGCAAATTGCTGAATAACATGGACACAAGACAACTGGAGGGAAGCAATTTGACGACAGGGCAAGATTCACCTGTTAATCTGGGAATATCTTAACATACTTCATATGGGATATGTTTAGATATTGCCAGCAGTGTGCAACGCTGAGGACTTTAAACAATAAAACATTTATTTGTTTTGTTTTGAAACTATTTTATTTAATTAATTAAACTCATTTTCGTTTCTTCGTGTATAGTTCTACAAAATAGAAAGTAGTAAACATAAAGAAGGAAAATCTTTGAATTTATATGTGCCCAAATGTTTGATTGTAAGGACCTATGTTATATTAATGCAGCAATAATATTCATAAATAAGCCAAAGCTCTCTGTTCAGCAATAGATTGACCAAAAATGTGATTATTTAATAACATCTGGCATCTGATAAGATATTTAGCAAATATTTGATCAACATTGTTGTGGCCAGACGTCTGGTCAAGAGCAACTGCAAGGCTTGCGGGATGCTCCTGTGACCCAAATCTACAATAATCAAAAGAAACTGTTATTGTTCATCTATGTCTGAGAACTGCAGAACATTGCTTCTACTTTCTTCATAACCACAAAAGAGAGATGAAGGAAAGTGAAGAAGCCTGAAGCTAGCCTAAAATAATTGACTTCAGTGCAACTGGGTGACACAAAGACATTAAAAGAATTGTAAATTATTAAAGTTATTACTTGGAAACATGACTTCAGGAGACAGACATGGACAAAATAGGAATTCTAACACTGCTAGTGCATTTGATCTTGGTAATTCATGTTTCTAGAAAATGTTCTTTTGTTTTCAGTTTGAGTTCAATATTTATAAATGTGGTTTTTGCAATATTTCCACATCTAACCACATTAAATGTAGTTGTTTGATAAGAATGGCAAGAATGAAGTCTTGTTTGGCAAGTTTAGGTTCCACAGGTTTTAAACTTTAATCATGCATAGGGCTAAAAACTAAATAGCTAATAGAAATATGTTGGCACAGTGCTAAATTACTAAAGCACACCTTTTCAGGATAGAAAAGGATTAGTGTCATGGTCAAATACATTGCTGTAAAGGTAAGACTAATGCTAGGAAAGTTAAGGTGGGTTAGAAAATGACTGAATTATAATTGCAGTCATATGACACACATAAAACTCAGAGGCGCTAAGGACCGATCCATCATGCTGACCTCCACTAGCTTACTTTACACCTCAACATAAAGTGAGTATAAAAAAGAACAGTTGGCATAAATTGCAAGGTGCAATGTGATTTATAGGCTACTGAGCTCTAAGGGGCATAGTAGCTGAAAAGACAAACAAAACAAGCTTTGATGTATCTGTTAAATGTTAGAAAAGCACTCTGTATTTTGTAAGAGCATTAAGTACTGAGAAATAGAGAACATACACACAATCCACTTAACATTTTCCCATGGTTATAATCACTAAAAGCCTTTGTAAATTAAGCTCCCATTTCTTTATTGAAGAGACTAATGGTTGGGCTAATATAGCTTTGTTTTATGTGTATGCTGTGTGTCTACGAGCATGATTTGTTTGCCTGAATTTGCATACATACCACCATGCACTGATTCTCCCTATCTCACGTTGAAACATCTCAATTATGGCTCCTTAGTTGTGTGTTGTCCCCTGAGTGTGAGTGCTGGTGTTACACCAGATCTATTATGGCCCCGGTTTGTCAAGGAACACAGAGGCAGGGCTCAGTGCCAAGACTGAGACCTATCAAATGCATCCATGTGTGTGGGTGTTTTTGCTTCACTCAAAGGAAAATCTATTCAGACTAAAACACGGGAATAGTAGGAAGACAATTTGCTGTTTTCTGTCACATTTTCCCCTAAATCACGATGAAATTAACTGCCGGGGCTCAATTAATAATTTATGCAAACAAGGGAGGTAACAAATCGACTTTTGTGTCTATTTAAGTATTTTTGCACGCATGTATGTGTATGCTGAAACGTTGAATGAAAGCAGAGTTACTTCACAGTCTTCATCACTCTGCTTTCTCTTACATGTCTGATGCTTTCTCACTCCGACCAGCTAAAAGTTTGGTAAGGATAACGGCAGGAACACAATTAAACATTTTCTCAATTGAGTCATTACAACTCAAATGAAGAGACTGGTGGCAAAGTTAACCCACAGCCATATTCCCATTAGCAAACAGTCTCACACACACACACAC
>NW_024582725.1:525486-534236 GCF_018398535.1 Haplochromis burtoni
CACACACACACACACACACACACACACACACACACACACACACAGTAGGAGCATTTAGAGAATTGGCTGTGAGGCTGCTCCCAGCTTGCCCACTGTGAGCTGAATTGAGCTGTACAAACAGCGTTTAGATGGTTATACCCGCGTGAGCATGTGCGTGTGATTGGGGATATGTGTGTTCATTATGTCTTTGGAAGTGAGACAAATATGATGTGCAGTGTTGAGTGTTTAAGCACCAAGAATGAAGAAGGAATGGGTGAACATAATTATTTAAGATGGAAAAACGAGGAAGGAGGAAAAAGAAGGCAGGGGAAGATACTTTACTTCAGCCACTTGCCCCACTAGTTGGTTAAAAAAAAAATTATAATTATACGTGACACTGCCCTCAATAAAATAATGGTTAATTCATTGTGAAATGACCAATAAAAAAGAGGTGGGTTCCTGGGTTTGAATCTGACGGCCAGCTGGAACCTTTTTTTCCCTCAGGTAGTCCAGCTTCCTCTCACAGTCCAAAGACTCTAAACTGGAGCTAGGTCTAGTTGCCTGTCCCTCTGTGTTAGCCCTCTAATAGATTGCCGACCTGTCCAGGGTGTATCCCACCATTCGCCCAGTGACAGCTATGATGGGCTGTAGCCCCCCCGAGACCCTGACTTGGATAGAAAACTGATGGATGTTCTGTGACAATGGCATCCTTCAAGAGCCAAGTACAGACAACAGGTATGGCATTTCATTAAGTTAAGATTGATAATGCAACTTCATTCAATCATTTGACATTCAGCAAAATTAGGAATGGAATTGTAGAAAGTAATATAGTAACTCTTAAATGAACCCCCTACTAGTCATCATAAATAAAGCAAAATCATAAATCAAACAAGTAGATCTACTGAACAAATACAAACCTGTACATCAGTATGCATGTTTTTGTCTCTGCGGTCTCTACCCTTTTCCTGTCTTCTTTTTCCCCTTAACATCCCTGCATGTTCTTATTTGGCAAATTTTAAAAATCACTTTTGAAAATATATATTTAACATTAATTAGCTACTCCTCACAACTTACTGTGCTTTCTGTCATCCTGCAGTCCCCCTGTCACCTTTGTATTCACCTACTCCTCCTCATGGGTGATGCAGTATGATGCATACTGTTCTAATTTGACCCCTGGAGCTCCTGTTCCGAAGTCTCTCTCTCCATCTGACTGTGCCACCCCATGTGACTTTCCTCCTCTCCCGTGTCACTCAGTCCCTTTTCATCCTTTCACACTTCTCAAATATGACTATCTTGTGTTTCCTGTTTCCTTTTCTCTTGACATTCGCACCTTCCTCCTCAGGGCTTAACGAGCAGTGCTCTCTCTCTTTCGCACTTTCTTTTCTCTCATTTCCCCTTGTTGCTCCTTTTGTCCTTCCATTCCTCCTCTCAATTACCTTGTCTGGGCAGCATCTGGCAGCCTGACCCAGTATGTGGGTATGTGTGTGTTTGGAGCTGTTGTGGACCATGTGCCTTGTCTGTGTTCCACTGGATTCTTGTCATTCCGAACTGAACAGCTGCTAACGGAAAACAAGTAGTTGGCTTCCCCGTAGATTTGGAGACAGATTACTGTAGGAACGCAGTCACATTATTCAGTCAGGACCTTTCCTGTGTCACCCGGGGCCTCAGATGAAACAATTGGCCGCATGTTGGTGAATTATCACAATCTTATCCAATCAGCAACTCTAAAAACTGCAGACATGTGGATCATGAAACAGACAGCCAAAAATGAAGAAGTCCTACTGATTTTGCATCAGATTTATTAAAGCCCCGTGAGTTATGATTATATTATTATTGTGGATATAATTATGTATCCTTTTCCATTAACTAAATCTCCAGCTGTTCATTCACACATCCAATCTATTTAATCTAAAGCAAGTTTGGCTTGAGCTTACACTTGCTCAGAAAGACTTTTATGTTCCCAATGGAGTGACGTGGATTTGTATCTGTATGTCCTTTTACATAATTTCTCTACTTTTGTCCTACAGATATCTTTGAATCCCGACTGACACAGTATAACTGTGCCACACAGCTAAACTCGATGGATTGTAGCTTTCTGACCACAACTGCTTCATTCAGAGTTTCCATTTAAAAACTTGCAACGTGAGTCACTTCCACATATACGTCGTATTTTTAAACTGTAAACTACCACAATATGATTTTCATGTCTGCGTGTGACAGGTGAGAGGGGTGCAGTTAAACTGCATTAACAGAATTTAAAGGGGAGAGATGTGGTGTCCTGTGCCACCTAACATCATAATCCTCTGACATTGCCTCATCCTGCAGCAATGAAAGTGCACCCTGTTTACCATTAACATGATTACCTGTTTGTAGTAGTGTAAGATCTGCCGTCCTCTCTCTGCCAGCTATGGGGCTGATGGATGAAATGGAGAAAGACGATTAGGAAACCTGATATTAAACTTCTTACAGGGTCTCTTAAAACCTCTTAGGCTCTTTCACTCTCTTTTTCTGAATCACTCTCACTTTACCGCCCTGGCTTTCTCTCTCATTCTCCGGGACTATTGAATAAATCATGAAATTCAATCTGACTCTGCAATCACTCCAGTCTGTTGGTTCTCTTTCTTTTTCGCTCTGTGCTACTGCCTCTCATCCTAATTCCAGCAATTGAATAAAGGATGAGATTTTGAAGTCTTTCATGCAATTGTTTATCCTACAATCCTCTCTTATTTCAATCTTTTTTTATCTCTCCTCCTTGTGGTAATTACTACAAGAGTACTACAGGACTACTAGTGGTTCTCTTCTAAAACAAAAGGGGAAATAAACCTCATTACTGTCATGTGTTACTCATTATGATGTGTGAATGTTTGCAACCAGCTATATAAGTTGTAATAGGCCAATGGCCCATTAGCAGTCATGACTGTAGGGGTTTGAGCTGTATCAGTATTCACCTGTCATAATGCATGCCCTGTGGTGAATATGGAAATCTCACTACTAACTTTGTGTAGCCATACTGCTGCTGATGTGGACAAAGTCAGATTGGGGGAAGTGCTGCATGAAGCATAAAGACAAAGAGAAACACACACTTTGCCTGTGGAAATGTACGAATCACAGTTAACTTCATTCACATGTCGATGAACGACTAGGCAGGGGAAATGATGTCAGCTAAATGAATAAAGTTGAAATAGCGTTCAGTCGCATGTGAGCGTTTTTAACTTTTTGTCTAACTTTTACTGTTTTATCCTATTAAATGCTTGTATATTGACCTATATATGTATCTACACAGGCCAGTATAATTATTTGGCAATGAATCTTGTATTTATGTTTTATAAGCGCAAATGTAACACTGGGCTAACAACCAAGAATATTACACAACAATTAATATTATGTAAAAACAGACTGTAACCTAATTAAATATGTATTTACTCTCCAGCACATAAAATAGGCCAAGTCAGCTGCACCAGAAAAACCACCACAGCACTAAAATACAGGCAACAACTGTGCTAAGCTGATAAGGCAGCTACACTTTGTTGTCACTAGTTTCATTATATTAGATAGAATACCTGAATTGTCTGCTGCTACTGAAGTTACTACAGCCTCACTGCATTAGCAGTAGAACACAAAAGAAGCACCATATTAGATCTGATAAAGCATATCTGGCTGAAAAGCAGCAAAGATTCTACAGCTAAGCTGTTGCTGCCTGTGGATTTACACTGGATAAACTTTTTCCTTAAAGTAAACACCTCACTGCTAAGAAAAAGACCCAGTTTTCCAAAGCATCTGGCTTTTACTGATAAGTACTGCAATGTACCTCAAGAAGGAGTTATTCTATTTATTTAGTTAAAGCCATTTATTAGTTTTACACCTTGTGGTTTTTTTGGGAGCAGTTTAGAGGATGATAGCAAGCCGTGTTGTTTAATTTCAAATCTCCTTAGGGCCTTCTTGTCATTACTGGTAATACAGCATAAAATCCTACTGTCCTTGTCAATCCATCAGTCTGTCTCTTTCTTTGTATCACCCACACTCCATCTCCATTTCTCTCTCTATGTCTCTCTCTCATTCTCTCTTTTGTCCTCTTATCTGATTGAGTGAATAATTCATGTCTATTCTTCAAGGAGGCTCTTTGTTCTCCCTCCTGGTGTGTTCTTTTAAAGCATTTGGGAAAGTGTATGTGTGCAGCATTTGTGTGGTTAAACAAAGCTAAACTCTGAGTTTTCCCTTTTATTCACATACATGCATGCTCACACACACAAACACAGAAAACAAACCAAGTCATATTTCCGAAAACATTTTTTTTTGTCAAACAAGAAAGAAATATCAAATGTGAATTCTATATGCTGGTAAATGTGTGGGTGTGCCTTAGTGATGTGCTTGCCGGTGTTGTTCTCTTGCAAATATGGGTATGCACTGCGAGCGTGAAAGCACATAAAAGTGTGAATTTTACTATTATGTCTTCTATAAAGCATGCCTAAGTGAGTGTGTTGTGTATCTGAGTAAACGAGTATTTCTCTCCAAATGGGAGAAACCATCTTAAAATATGTTTTTTATCAGTATTCACCTCAGCATTAGAAAACAATGCCGTTTGGTTATGGAAATGCATTGCAGAACCTGAGAGATCGTTTTAGTTCATCCCTATCTAAACCCTCTGTCCTGCATACTGATGTATGTACTTAAACACACTCAGAGACACTTTTACATTTAAATCATCAGCTGAACTGAGGACAAGAGCCTCACTGCAGTAAATGAATGCATTAAAATTCCTATAACAGTGTTTTTACCTTACAGTGTATGCATGTGTTAGATGTTTAACTTTACAATAACAGCTCATAACCAGTAGTCCGTGGTTGTTGTACTGTCCAAAAAAGGCATTATATAAAAATATTATGCCATTAAACAGCTACATCTAGTTATTCCCTCATTCCACTTGTAGTTGATATAGAAAACCTTTGATTCAGTTTATTAGCATATTTTAAAATGGCAGCATCCAAGTCAGAAACAAGTAAACATGTGCTAAAGTTAACCACAATTTGAAATTATTTAAACCTTTCAATCACATTTTATAAAAGCAATGCAACATAGTGTTAAGACTCCTTTCAGCTACCATGTTAGAAATATGAGGTGTAATCAAAACTCAAAAATCAAACACCTGACCTAATTTAAAACTGGCCATTCTCACATTCAAGATGATCTTGTTGTGCATGTCTAGACAGATCCCATTGAGGCTACTATTTATAGATTGCCCTGGGTGCTTTGCAATGCCACTGTGGACCTCAAACTTGTGCGGTGAACAAACATCAACTTCTGTTTCAAACTGGCCTGAATTTTATTTGAAGTAATCATCACTGCCAATGGACGCTGGATTTCCAGCTACGAGCAAGCACTTTTCAGTCCAACAGTTTCCAAGCCCAAAGGCATTTTTTTCCAGGTGCTGAGCAAAGCAAGGACTATAATTGTTTTCTTTAACATTCCAGGGGTTCTGAACCCTCAATTTGTCCCCCAGACTGGACTGTAATTTCAAAATTCTCCTAAATGTCCTGAGGCATCTGAGAAAGAACACTTGATGGAAACACCCTTCGGTGTGTGCCAGCTTGTGCCAGCACAGAGTGTGTTGACAACACAATCTTAGCTCACCACCTTTTCCACTCTCCAGATTTGCTCCCAGCAACTTGGTCCACTTTGCAGAAATAAAAATTAAGTTCAAGGATGATCATTTTGACACACTGGAAAGGATTTAGCACACATACACTGATATTATTTAGAACCATTCCCAAAACTGTATGGTCGTACGTTACAGTTGCCTATGCATTTATATCAGGTAAATTAAAGCGCATGTCAGTAAAAATGTAAGTATTTTTCAGTTATAACTGTACCAATACAAATTTACTGGTTTAAACATTCGGCAGATGGCCGCCCCTCCCTGAGCCCGGTTCTGCTCGAAGATTCTTCCTGTTAAAAGGGAGCTTTTCCTTCCCACTGTCACCAAAGTGCTTGCTCATAAGGGGTCATATGATCGTTGGGGTTTTCTCTGGTTTTTTTGTATTATTGTAGGGTCTCTACCTTATAATATAAAGCGCCTTGAAACAATTATCATTGTGATTTGGTGCTATATAAATAAAACTGAATTGAATTGAACTAAGAGGAGACACAAATACCTGTTGGGTTGGGTCAGGAAGGGCATCCAGTGTAAACATCTACTAAATTTAAAGAAAAAAAACAAAAGAACACCACATGGAGCTACCCAGTCTGGTGAACCATTGTGAATAAAGGAACAGCTGAAAGCTTTCGGTACATGCCTGGGCCAGCTCTTGCATTACAAATTTCCTCTAGGGCATACAAATTCCTTTTGCAACCCAAAACTTGATAAGTTTTGGGTTGCAGGTAGGTTGGAGCCTGTCCCAACGTTTTTTTTTTCAGGGCTAATACACAGACAGACTCTTCCGCCTACCATAGGGTGAGCAGTGGTTCTCTGGAAGCTATTTGCGCTACTCTTGAACTAATCATTGTAATTCTGTGTAAACGTTGTGGTTATAACAGAATATATGGCAGTTAATTTAGTATAAGTGATTCTTCTCAATCCTACAGATTCTAACTTGAGTGTTGCATTGTTGCTTGATTGAAAGGCACATTATCAACGTTGGCTTTGGGTTATTCTTAGCATTGTGTCACTCGGGTTCTCTTTCTTTGATCAGTTTTGTCTTAACCTTTAAAATGTATTTAATTATAATATAATTTATTCCTTCAAACAGGGTCTAAGGCTCTTTTTGATATTGTGCTTTGCTGAATGTGTAGTCCTGTGAGAGAATATGTCTCCTGGGGTTTATACTTCAGGGTCCAAGTTTGGGCAGCTTCAAAGTGATACAGCCCTGCTTTTGGTTATCGCAGTCATACACTTGTTTTTATTGCTAATTAATCACACATTTCTTGGTGATATCTACTCATCCAACATTGCTTGTTGCTATTTTCACACACATTTATCATCATTGGGTTTGTCAGTTTTTCCTCCAACACAAAGGCAGAAGTGAGGCTCCAAAGTTGTGAGAGAAGAGTACATCAAAGACAGAAACACGTCAGGCACATTGGATGAAAATCAAGTAACATTAAATATAGAAACAAATTTTCCTTTGATACTGCCACAGCGAACAGAGATGTCAAGGTCCAAATCGCAGGCTTTAGCAAGAGGAATAAAGGAAAATATCAGCTCTGGATGCCCTTCGGCTTATATAAACCAACTGAAATTTATTTTTTTGTCATCTATACAATAGTCCACAAGTGCGGTAGAACAGTAAGTAAACAGTCTACTAATTAATGAATGCGGTTGTGAAGTGTTTATGTGTGAATGCCAGCGTGACTGGTTGTCTGTCTGTATGCATCAACCCTGCGAAAGAGTGGCGACCTGTTCAGGGTGTACCCTTCCTCTCACTCCATAACAGCTGGGACAGGCTCCAGCGTACCTGCAACCCAAAACTGGATAAATGGAGGTGGACTTTGCTTTAACTCTGCCCAGCAGCTTCCATACCCTTTCATGGGAAGGATATGTCTCTCTAAATGTTTGTGTCATAACATGAGGTTGTTTTGTTTCTGCTTTCATCTTCTCCTGTATCAAAGACACTGTTTGCCAATGGCCGCCACATGACTTAAATAAATGCAATAGCCCGCATACACGCGACGCTCACCAGGCATACCAACAGGCCCATGGCAATCATCAAGTGTTCTTGTCCACCACACAAAAGGTTGAGTTAATTTCTTTTCTGCTGATTGGAATCACACCCACTCCACCCGTCTACAGCCCGGAGACAAAATGAATATTCATGCCAGTTTAGACCCTGGTCATGAATATGTATAACAGTTAACACCAGATATGCAAACAAGCCAGCCAACCCAGATGGCTTGAGATCACGACATAATGATCACACACATTCACACTGAAAGAAGGGAAAAACATAAAAGCATAAAAAAAAACATCAAAAAGAAGAAAGGGGAAGAGGATTACAAATGCATGAAAAACCTGATTTTGACATCTAGAGGATGTACCACCAAGACTGCGTTAGCATAGCAAACATGTTAGGAACCATGTAAGGAAATGGGTTGGCATTTATAGTTAAGCCCATGCAAGTTTCAAATGACATTGCTACTGGCAATGCTGTCATAGTGATGTTAAATGGGTATATGGTTTAAAGTATTTGCAAACTTACTTTAATATAAGTCAAAGGTAAATCTTTAATTAAAACTTGTTTTTAAGCTGACATCAGACATACTTTTTCACTCCTTTTCATGTGATGACTGTGATCGTATAGGCTGCTTCCTACTGCCACTCATGCAAGGAAATAAAACCTGCCTAGATACTGTTGGCACAATAAGATATTTCCTTTGAGCCAAAGCCTTGCTAACAAGCTTATCTCATCATGCACGCTATGAACATGTGTATGTGCATATGCGTGTGGTCTTGTGAGCACTGGTTACCCGCTACTGTATGTATGACACATCTAATGCTACCACACACACATGCAGGGTAGGATTAAGGCCAACTAGCCTGTTCTCTGTTAGCTCAACATCACCTGAGATCACACACACACACACACACACACACACACACACACACACACACACACACACACACACACTTCACTTTTTCCACATAACCCATATGGAAAAGAAATAGTAAAAACTTATAAAAGACTTGCATCAGCTTTAGCTTGCTTCATATAGTAAATCATTTAAGGCTTATATGATTTACTCATGAAAGTGGCCACTTTCTCATTACTTTCATATATTGT
>NW_024582725.1:534261-567971 GCF_018398535.1 Haplochromis burtoni
AAAAAGAGAGGATCCTGCAGAGTGGGTGGTGGAGCTCTAATTCAATTTATTCTACTGCTCAGAGACAGACAGAGAGAGCAGGGGAGATAGTGAGAGAAAGAGGGAGAGGGATGGAGACCACAGATGTTAGGGAACATTTCCTATTAGCAGAGGAGAGGGAGGCCTTATAGGGAGCTGGCCTGACGATGTGACATCTGGAATGCTTCTGCAGCTGTCTGAAATTATGTGTGCATGAGCGTGTGGTCATTATCGAGTGAAACAACATGTCCTTAAAATGCCATCAGAGTCTGGAGGACCAAACAAAAAAAACCCCCTATTCTTCTGCCTGTTGTTCACTAAACTATCAGCTGAGGCACGCATGAGTGACAGCTCAGAGCTGTCAGACAAAGTGACCGGTGACATTCACTGAGCTCGTTTCTTCCAGTAAAAAACAAGCAGCTGAGATCCTGTTATCTTACAGTATGTTGTCAAAAATACTGCGTGGAAAATAATCTATTAAATGACTTTTCTGTCATAAACCACAGAAGTAAGTAAACCCCCAGTCAAGACTTTTTAGTGGATCTTAAAGTAGCTCTTAAAAAGCCAGTATGACTGTGTCAGAGTCACTGTTTCCTAACTGGTTGAGATGTTTCTCATTATGTAATTAGAGCTATTCTTTCTGATTGGTATTGGAGTCTCACGTGGCATTTGTTTGCATTAATCTTCGCTGATAATACCTTATCGCTGAAGTGTGTCTGTCTTATTGCCTCTTAATATGCCCCATAATTAAGCATTTTTCTCAGAGACTGTCGGTGTTCTCTTTATTTTATTAGAACATGTCAAGTGTCAAGTTTAATTAGGTGCATTCAGCTATGTATCTGCAATCAGCGATGATGTGCCTCACGATTTGATTTGGGTCCTCATTTCTTGTGTATATGCTTCCATTAAGTGAATTATTATGGAAAGCGGCTGATATACAAATAACACAGCAGCTGGAGGAAGCCAGGGGGACTGTGGGTTGGAACTGTGCCTCCCATATCATATATTTCCATGTTTTGTTTTGTTTTGTTTTTTTATCTCACCAAAATATTGTTGTTTTTTTCACTCTGACATTAACCACAAATTTGCCTACAATGCATCAATCATTTGTTTGAAGAATATTATACATAATTCCTGAATGTTAACCCAATTCAGTGGTTTCTGTTTGAGTTTAGACATTTAGCATTTCAGCTCTTAACTACAAAATTCACTGCTCCATTTGCTTAGAAACAAAAGCAAATCCATAAATAATAACTATATTGAATTTACCAGTTAACTAGTTAGCTACTAAGTTACTTAATTAATAGTCTTTCTCTGTAAGGCCGGATTAGTCTTTGGCTGATTGGTAGCTCTAGTTAAGATCCTGATTGAAACTCATTACAAGGTCTGTAATTATTGTTGAATAGATTTGTATAAATTTGTAAAGTTATCTCATCAGCTTCTTAAGTGCAGCTTCAACACACCGTCTTTGTTTGTAGTAAATATGTACTATTTTTCTTCTCATATGGTCTCTTTCTTTCTTACGTAAGTTACATAATGTTCACACCCACATTAGCCACCCCACCCCTCCCCATGCTACCTTTTTCCACACACCTGCTGCTTCACAATCACCTGTGATGTGTCTGACACTGCATCCTGCTTTAGGAAGCCGGTGGGGAGGGTGTTTGGGTGTACGTTTGGCTGTGCGTGTATGATGGTGTGAGCATGAAGACTGTGTGACATGACAGATGTGAGGCATGTTGGGCAATAATGAGCTGTGTGCAGCACAGATAACTGAATGTGACACAATACAGATTTCTGGCTCAGTGCCTACAGCACTGTTACCGTGTCTGGGTGTGTATCTGTCAGTCTACTACTGTGAATGACACATATGCATTAGGTACAGGCTGATTAAGTAGACATTCACATTAACCTATGGGCCAGATTTGTTAAGTGGGAAGCATTGGAAAAATGTGATTCCACTCCCATGGGAATGCAAAGTTGTGATCTACTTAAAATGTGCTAATTTATAAGCAAGTAATGCTATAGCCAGCATTCAACCAAGACCAGGGGGCAGCTAAAGAAGAATTGATTTGTTTTCGATTTTAAATATAAACTGTTAAAAATTGCTTGAGGTTGTGTGTTAAGTGTTTGTGCTCTTTGGGTAAATCTGTCTGCTCCAGAGGAACTCAGGACTTAGCCATAGGAGGGCATCAATTACAGTACAATCAGATTCTGACCCATCCATTTATTAATCCAATTACTGTTATTGTAAATCTGTGAATCACATTCATGTACTTGGGTGATGAGGGCGATGATTTAGTGAAGAGCTGCAGAACAAAAGTAAAGTTTTGCCACTTTGCTCACAGCTTCAAGCCATCCATATGTGCTGATTATGCATCTATCCAGCAATTGTTCCCATCTTTGAAAACACCAGCAATTGCAAAAACAAGACTTGTTTTTAAAAAAAGATTCAACACAGTATATACTGAGCCATGAATTTAGTAAATACGCTTGTGTGATTCATTTAAACGCTCTTCTTCTAAAATTTTGTATACTGAAAGCACAATTCGTTATTTCTTGTTGAATGCATATGTAATAAATCCTAAAATTAAAAGCTTTAAACTATTAGCTACCAAGGAGGAGCACCATTAATTCATTCTTGTAGGCTTAAATATTACCAGGCTGTTACACATTAACATTAACACGCTGTAAACATTAAACAGACAAATTTGAAATCACACAGGAAAAATTGATTAATAACAAACCCCTAATGTTTTATTTCCCAACGTGCTGATCACCTTTAATCAGCTTACAATCTCTTGAGTCTGTCATTTCTGGTTGAACGACCAATCCCCCAGCTCCGGGCCTCTGCTGACACCTATCAAAGATATGTCTCTGCAATTTAAAACTGTGTCTGGAGAAATGTGTGTGCCTTCACTAAGTGGGCTTTTTTAAATCTTCATTTTAAATGACTTTCTGCTTTCTAAGTTAAAGACCATCCTTTGTGGTCCTGTGATGATTAGATATTGTGAGCCCTAAGCTCTTACTCCTGAACTAAGTTTACCCTTGTGGATTCTGTTACTGAGTATTTTCAAAATTAGAAACTGCATTTTCAGCATTTTGCCTCCATCAACCTGATGTACATGACAAAGTTAGTGATAAAGTTCATTATCCGGAGTAAATGCATGACTAATTATGTAAACTAATAGAGTACATAAATTAAATAACCAGCACATGCAATCTCATTTTCAGTAATTTGAATACAGTGAGAGAATTGCCAAGTTGCAGCACAAGCATTTTAGCATATGCATAACTGTTTTTACTGTCAACACAAGACTAATTACAAATATTGCAGAACTGTTTTTATCAGGACACTTCAGCAGACATGCACTCCATCTGTGAAACTGGACCACACGCTGTAAAACACTGCATTAGCTTAACACAGTCCTATGGTATAGTAGCTTTCTGAACCAGTCCCAATAGTGAAGTGTGTGGAACATTTGATAAATCAGGATGCTTTGTAGCATTTTCCTTTCAAAATATTATGAAATTTCTTCTCCAGACATTGACGAGAGGATAAGACTGAGACACAGATATTTGATAACATCTTCTGACCTATAGCACCTTGGAAGTAATTTTTAATGTCAGTTCAGTAAGATATTACCTGGACTTAATGATTTCCCATGGAGCATTAGCCATTTCCAACCTCACCATCCTCTGCCTACAGAACGTCTGACAGAATTGAGTTTGTGCAACTCTAGATGGCTGTGAGTCCTCAGCCTCCGATAACAAAGCATTGAGACAATGTGTGCGTGGTTTGTTTTGCTAATCCTGTTTTACAAATTTGTATTTGTATGTTCTCCCCAACTGTCATGTCTTGTGTACCATGCAGGAGTGTCACTTCAGTCTTACATAAAAAAAAAACTTCTTGCATGAAAAGTTTCTTTCATGACAGTACCACTTTTTTCACAATAGAATACACATCAGAAACACAGAAAATGGTGATGATATATTTTGTTTAATTAGAAGCATGTGTAGTTCCCCAGCAGACTGTGTTTTTTTTAAGTTATCCAAAAACACACTTACCTGAAAAAAAGTATACACTGGCTTGATATAGAATTATGAAACGAGTAGCCAAAAGGTGAACAACAACACCAAACACTTGGCATTTAAACAGGGACCACAATCCATTGCCAAAGACAACATTTGAGAGCACTTACTCACACTGTGTTGAAAGAATAGTGTTTAAAGTGGTTAATTACTCCACAGCCTCATCCCCCTTTCTGTGTAAATGCTTTCATCAAGGTGGATTCCTAAATATCAGCTTTTGCAGTATACAATACTGCATTGCTGGCCTAACTTTAGGTGTATTTTTTTTTAAACGTGAAGTTTATATCTATCCTGAAACTTGTTGGAAAAGTCTCTGCTAGGCCATTCCCCTAAAAGAGTGCTTTCACAGTTAGCTTATCAAGTAAGATGAAAGTTAAAACCACTATGAATATTCCTCCTTTTTCACAAAGCTGGTTGTGAAAGTTGGAGATTTCAGAAAATGAATAAAATGCTATATGCTGTATTGGACCTTGAAGATCAGATATATGCTATATTTCCACTGGTTTACATAGACCGATCAGGCATAATGTTATGGCTACCTACCTAATATTCTGTTGGTCTCCCATGTGTTGGGGAACAACACGTTATGTGCCAAAGCATCCCTGCCCTGTCAGGAGCACTCCTTCACTAGACCCCTGAACATGTGCAGTCATATCTGGCACCAACATGTTAGCAACAGACCCTGGGACTTCCATGGATTGGACTTGTTTGTCCAGCACATCCCACAGATGCTTGATTAGATTGAGAGCTGAGTAGTTTGGAGTCAACACCACAAACTCTTTGCTGTGCTCCATTTCTCAGCCATGTTTACTTTGTGAGTGGGCTCTTTATCCTTCTGAATGAGACCACAGCCACCAGGGTGTAATCTTTCCATGAAATGGTGTACATGGTCTGCAACAATGCTTAGGTAGGTGGTACGTGTCTTTGTCCCGTCTTCATCCACTCATCCCCAACCGCCCCCAGATGGCTGCCCCTCCCTGAACCTGGTTCTGGTGGATGTTTATTCCTGGTGAAAGTGAGTTTTTCCTTCCCACTGTCGCCAAAGTGTTTGCTCATAGGGGGTCATATGATTGTTGGGGTTTTCTCTGTTTTCTTTGTATTGAGTCTTTACCTTACAGTATAAAGCGCCTTGAGGCGACTGTTGTTTTGATTTGGCGCTATATAAATAGAATAGAATAGAATTGAATTGAATTCAGTTGAATTAGATATCAAAGTAAAATGCACATGGATGGCAGGACCCAAGGTTTCCCAGCAGAACTTTGCTCAGAGCATCACACTGCCTCTACCACTTTGCGTTCTTTCCATAGGGTATCCTTGCGCCAGGTGTTCCCCAGGTAAGCAACGCACATGCACACAGCCATCCTCGTGATGGAAAAGAAAATGTGATTTATCAGACTAGGCCATCTGCTTCTATTGTTCTGAAGCAGGGTAGGCAGTTATAGCTAGGCGAGTCTCCTCGCTACTGGCTAAAACTAGTTTCATAAGCTTAATTACAGAAGAAACAACAAATACATCCAAAGAAGATATTGACTACTTGACTGTCACTTCTTTTAAAACTAGATTATAAAAAAAAATTAAACAACTTTGTGTAAAAGTACTGAAGCCCACAAGTATAGTTTGTTGCTCTTCACATGTATACCAAGGGCTATAAAGGGCTACAATTTCTACACTGTACAGAAAGGTGGATGGCTTAAAAAAGCACAGTCAAAAGACAATGCAATAATGCCTCACCTTCTTTATGGCTTGTGCTACACAACATTTAAAGCTATATTATGGAGCTACACCTTTCAGGACAATGGATGTTAACATGAAGCAAGTAGTCATTTCAGCACCACGGACAGCTCAGTGTGCTCCAGTAGTTTGACTGTTTGAGGCTACAAACAGGTTGTAAAGGCTTTAAAGAGTTCAGTGATGGTCAACTGATGTTTTTGTTTGTTTGTTGACTCTCTTCTCTCTCTCTCTCTCTACTCTCTCTCTCTCTCTCTCTCTCTCTCTCTCTCTCTCTTTTGAGCAGGCTGAAAACCGAGTAGATTAAATGGTGCATTTAATTAAGAGGCTTGGGATCAGGAAGTCAGAGATCAGTGTTGGTTCTTGCCAACAATAGCTACATTTAGCCTAGCTTGTTAGTGCATGCCATCTGTTCACACGCAGATTAACGCTACACAGCAGGCCAGCCCCTAGCAATAGGTGCATTTTGCAGTGCGGCAGAGTATAGGTTGCTGTTTAGCAGACTTGAATTCCTTGGGAAGTTTTTGGGTTAAGTGTACTAAAAGGTCAACTTTTTAAGTTGTAATTATTAATACAATACAATGGAGGTCATGACTGTGTTGTTTCTTCCTTTTGAGCTATGACATTGTGTCTCATTAAACTCCCCAACTCCAAGTTAATAAAATAAATGCTTCTTCTGAAAGTGCAGAGCTGAAAATATTATATTCAATGCACAGTTAAATCTCATTTGCATCCATATGTGCTAGTTGTTGTTTAGGGTTCCATGCTGATTTGTTTTCTTTTACTCTTATGTGAAGCCTGCACATAATAGTATGTTTTAGGGTACTTTTGCTTTCACTTGAGGTTTTATCCATCTGCTTTATAAGCAATAACAACCTCCAAATCACTGCATCTCACTTAGCTAGCTTTTACACCAAATACTATAAATAGCACCCAGCTAATCCTAGTTGCTGGCTATATCTTTATTTATTTCTTTACTCTTTCTGCTTGGCAGTAACCTGAGCTCAGCAAGCTGCATCCCAGCAACAAACACTTCAAAATCTGATGACTTGATATGTTTGGCTAAGGGATATTGATATGGTTAGAGGCATTTTCCAAAAACTTTGAGGATGCTGAGCAGTTAATTATTTTTGGGGGAAAAAAAACAGCTGGGGCACAGTGTAGCAAGTCTAAAACAGATTGCTTGGACAGCGACTGAGCTGTGTGTTTGCATTAGATTAGAAAAAACTGTACATATAGAGGTTGAAGTTGTGGAGGCATTTTTGCAAGTATTTTGTAGGATTTAAATCTCCTTCAAGGAATGTAATTAAGCATATTAGCCCTGCACAGTTCACTTGACCATTTTGCAATCTTCAAAAATACATATTTCTTTAACCTTGTGTTGTTAGTGTAGAAGACAGTAAGGCAGGATTCACGCAGTTTAATGCGTCTTTGCTCTCACTTAGTTTGAACAAGGTGATATTGTGTGTTGTCGAAATGAATCATTGATCCAAGACTTTGTCTTGCATGCTCTGCTTGCACTCAAAGTTGACGTTTTTTTGAGCAGCTGCTGCTAGCCAGTCAAATTACAGAATGAAAATAACGCCACAGGAGCAGGGCGCCTGCAGTTCAACAGAATATGTAAATAAGCAAATAGAGAGCGAGAAAAATACTTAAATATTTAAAAATGCCATGATTTTTTGTTGACAACAAACTATTACAGCTGCTCTTTTTGGTGGTTAGATCAAATGAATCCATAGACCAGCAGATACTCTTTATGGTCTCTCCCCCCGCCTCTGTGTGTGTGTGTATGTGTGTGTGTGTGTACACTCATAGCCTTAGGGGCTGTTTGTCTTTGATAATGAGCTGTCATTTTGTCAGTCAGAATGGCTTGATCTATCTACCACTCTGCTTTCTCACAAACATAAGCACAAACAGAAACAGAAAAAAAAGAGTTGTTTTAACATACTTCTATCTTTATAGCCTTATCTGCACTTGTGCTCCTAGTACAAAACAGACAATTTCCACACAGGGAGCCGTGGCTGAAGTTTCGCATTTTGCTCTTGGTCTTAATTATTTGGACCTGAGGAGCAGTGGGATCAGTATTTAGATGTTTTATGGTTACATAAGCTTTGAGGGCCAATGAATATTCTAATCTTGCAGAGTAACAGATGTGAACCATGTCCAAACGTATTTTAAAAACACTAACCTGTTATTAAGACACAACAGTTGCCAAAGGGCGTAGAGTGTGGCTAGACAGCTTCCAGAATGAGGAAGCTGTGTGGTATTAAGAATGGGTTTACTATTCTCATGCTTTGTGTCTGTTGCATAACATTTTGTGGAATAACAGATGGGAATTATAGTGATTTATTAGTTGGCAGTTAATACTGTAACATTAAAGCTTACATATGAATAAACACAATTTTTTTTCCATTAATGCAGCAGACTTAAAAAACTGCTAATAATCTCCACTCCTTGAAAATGGTAGACCGCTCTGCCTTTTATCTTTTGCCATACGTGATATTTAAATGTAAGTGTACTTAATCTTTTTTCTCACTATGAATAGTTATGTCACATGTGGCACAATGCTTGATGAGACACTTTGTATGTAAGAACATTTGTCAGGGCTCTAGACTAAGTTTTTGCCACGGTTGCACTGGTGCACCTAAATTTTTTTTGTTAGGTGCACCCAAATTTTTCAACCGCATCGCTTGAACATTCGCAGTTTTACATGTGCACTTTTTTGGGGGCGGAATGCTGTCCATACAGACAAATTATTTTAAATGATTAATAACAATCTTGTGCTTAAAGTGCTTTATATGCTACAATATTGCTAAAAATGCTTAAACCTTAATCATATCTCGGCCTCCTCTGAGACCTGGTTGCTGCTTGCATGCTGCTGAAAGGCAGTGGGGAGAGGGGACACTTGGGCAGTGCATTTATTGCAGCAATAATGTGTTTTCTGGATACACTGTGCTTTTTCAGCGATTCAAAGATTGATGGCACCGTGTCAGAGCACTGGCTATGAATTTCAGACGTGATTCAGGCTAACTTAACAAAAAAGTTATAAATTCTTCATCTTATCCACAGAAGGAGATTTTCCTGGTCTGGCTTTTTATAGCAGGATAACCTTAAAAATATTTTGCACATTAAAAAGTTTAATTTCTTCACGTATTGAACAGCAGAAATTAGGCTTTCTTGTCCGAGGTCATTTAAGTGAAAAAAGAAAAAGACAGCGCTGTAAACAACGGTAGACTGGTGGGTAATAAGCGAATGAATAATGCAGAAAACAGAGATTTGAGACGGGAAACTGTTCTTGAAGTACACAGAGAGAGAGAGCTTGCAGGAAGTGTGATTTTTATCGTGGTGGAAGCAAAACAGCAAAAGTCAGAGGGAATTCATGACGATATTATCAAATGTGAAGCTACAGTTTGCTGCTTCTTTTGCTGCTGGTTCAGTGAATTTTGGTTGGAGAGAGACAAAACCTGCAGTCTCAGAATCAGCGCAAAAAAGACGTAAACAGCGAACGGACCCGACGCATCAGAATCAGTGAGCTGTCGGCTTTCAGCCCGAGGCGTGTCCGTTACGGGCCGCTCGGGTGAGAAAGCCGAGAAAGAGAAAGCTGATTCTGATGCGTCGGGTCCGCTCTGTGTTTACGTCTTTGTGTGGAGTCCTGTACCTGCTCTCATTTGCTGTTTGTTGGTTGTTGAAATAGTTTTGTGAGCTTTAACCTGAGATTCTGGTGTTTCTGGCAAAAACGTTATATCAAAGTCGATTCAGCGATTTAATGAATCGATATCGACTTTATTCAAGCTACTCACCTCTCTCTATCCACCGCACTTTCAAACATACAGACGGACTACACTGAATATCTGGAACCCGACCAATCAGAGAGGTCCCGCCCCTGACTATCTCTGATTGGTTTAGACCACAATAGGGGCATGTGTCTGTTGTTGACCACACAGAGACGTTCAGAGTTGCAGAGACTTTTTTTTTTTTTTTTTACTCGAACAGTTGGTCACACAAGTTTTCTTTTAGTCGCACTATTGGTCGCACTCTAGAGCCCTGTTTGTACATTAAAACAAATATGTTATTATAAAGGAATTCATGTTAGGGAACTGCAACATTGTGGTTTGTATGAGCATCCACTACTATAGTTTGCAAACATTAACTTATGTGCAGACTTGTATCACAATGCCCAAAATAGATTTTCGCTTTTTTTCCAGATTAAATCAGTAAGGTGCTAGTTTAAAATTGATGGAGAGGCCTTGTAAGATTGATATCATGACTTGCAATCTGTATCAGGAGTGTCTGTTGTGCAGGAAGGGCTGAAAAAAGCATGATTAATGGAGAAGATGCAGGGAGTAGCAGAGTGTGGATTCATGAAGCACAAACACACATTCTTTCCTGCAAGTGTGTGTACACACACACGCACACAAAGCATCTACTTATGTAGGCAACTATTTGCACACGCACAAACATAGCAAGTAGGCTGATAAAAGGATGTACCACATTGCTGCAGCTGTCCTCTGGGAACTAAAGTGGAGGCTTGATTCAGCCATTTACCATCACCACACAATGACTCAGCACATTTACAAGATATGGACTGGGCACACTTTTTTGCATACATTAAGAGTAATCCTTGGTAGGTTTTGATCTCAGTCTTGATTACAACTGGGTGTGGTTATTGTAGTAGACCAGAATAACATCTAATGATTCAAAGTTGTGGAAGGGTCGTGTGTTTGCTGGAAATGCAAGAAAGTGAAAATCTTGTTCTGGTTGACCTCTGGTGGTTTATCCTTTCCCATCTGTAGCACTGTGGTGATAAAGTTGCTACGTGACATTTTCAACTGTGGAAAACAGTAAAATACTGATTTTCACATTGGTCTATCTACCCTGGAGGTCCTTTTACTGAGACCAGGCCTGTGTCTCTCAATAAAATGTAACCCAACACCATTGTTAGATGATTTCTATGCTTAAACAAACTAAAGTGAGTATAACATCCAGTTCTTTATTTCTGCTGCATTCAGTGCGTGGTAGCATCAACTAATCTGGCTGATAATAAATGAGGTGTTGAATTGAGAATTTTTGCACACCAAGGTTTCATTTTGGCCTCACAATTGTGATCACTAGTTGAATGTTGAAATGTTTTTCAGGTGGAAATTAAAATTCCTGAAGCTTAAGGTTTAGCAATGTTAAGCTTTTCTTTTTCCTTCATGAAAAAAAAATCTCAATCGGCAGTCTAATTCCTTATGTGATGATTTTGATCGAACTCTCAAGGTGTCAGATTACAATTTAATTTTTTGGTAGTTTTAAGTAAATGCTTTACAAAACAGCATTCTCTCCCCTTCACAGTTCTTCAGGGCTGCATTCAGCCCAAACAAAATGTATCAAAACGTAATCTGCTTTAAGTTCAATTCAATTTCAATTCAGTTTTATTTATATAGTGAAAAATCATTTATATTCTAAGGTAAAGACCCTATAAAATGAATAGTTTACTATTAACTTCTATTGATAGTAACTAGTGATTGAATATAGTTGTGGTGTATAAACACACAGGGAGGGAAAAAGAAATGCTCAGTGCACCCCCAGGGAAGCCCCCAGCAGCCTGAGCCTTTTGCAGCATAACTAAAGGATGGTTCAGGATCACCTGGACAAGCCATAACTATGAGCTTTATCAAAAAGCAAAGCTTTGAGCCTAATCTTAAAAGCAGAGAGTGTGTCTGTCTTGAAAATCCAAACATACAGTTATGTTGCCACAGTCTGAAACCCATCTACTACTCTCTTGACCTCCGCTCTAATGGCAGTGCTCACTACTTTTTAGGCTTCTGTGCAGTCAGTGATATCCAGGCCAAGACCTTCTGTTCTGCCTTTCAGTCTCTATTTACATGACTTATAATTCATGACTCACATGAATTATAAAAGCTTGTAAAAATTAAATGGTTGGCATACAATTTAGCCCATGGTGTCAACACTGTCCTTCTTTGTTCCCCACAAAGGGTTTTGCATACAACTTGCAAGGTCAAATATACGTGATTAGTACTACTTGGACTATAAATTGAAACCAGAAAGCTTCTATGTACCAACAATGTTGTTTATTCCTTCTGATTTATATGCAAGGAATGCAGATTGTTATCATGCCTGCCAAGCAAGCTTTTATGTTACAGTGTTTTCACACACACCACTTTTGATAAAGCCTATTTTCTACACTTACACCATTTTGGCCCGATCCCATTGAAAAATGCAGCTCATGGTTGCAGATTCAATGTTCATGCTCTGACCTTTAGTTTTGGAATGCTACTTTTTCCTTAGCTTTATGCAATTTATCTTTTTGTGGAAAATAAGTTAAGAAAGTTATAGTATACATCGTGGTCTGCACCATCCTACATTGACTAATGGCTACATTGCAATACTGACCTTTGTTAGGGTTTGCTGAGGGAGAACCTCAGCATAACACAACAATTTACATCTCCTCTTCTTGCTCCCAAAGATAACAAGTGGCAAGACAGAGCTGCAGTCCACAGAGATTTGATTTAATTGTTAGTGTGAGGATCGACCAAAACAAATAAAACTAACTCAGGTTTCATGAAATGAAAAGAAAAGAAAACATCTTACCTTCCTCAATCCAGAAAAAAGAAAATATAACAAAACAGGCTTCTCACTGCTACCAGGATGGTTCTTTTATAGTGTATTTACGTTATACACTACAGATGGCTGTCAGTGAGCTTTTAAAGGGCATCAGTGAAGTTTCAGTTTTAACTATTGTAATAAACACAACATACTCATCTGGAATCACAAATCGCTCACAAATATGCCTACATTTGGATAAGCCGTTAAGTTAAAGACTAACTGCAAACTTTCATTGTTTTCTCATATACCGAGGTATACCAAAAGCTCTGTTTGACAGTAATAAGCTTGCATAAGTCAGTTGAAGTCAGAGAGAGCTCTGAGTAGACAGCCACTTTGTGGGTTAGTAATTTAATCGAGTCCAGGTATGTATATGCGAACATACAGTAGAAAGATCACAAGAAACTAGTAGAAACCACCGATATAAGTCTGCAGCCTTAACTCGTTGCTGCACACGCTCAGCCATGACGTGTTAGTTGCTGGATTCAAACCTTAGAGACACGACAGTCCAACAATACGAACATCTGATGCTATTACGCATGCAGCTCTGATATTGGGAATTAATCGGCGTAATAACGAGATGCTGGTCACAGGGAGGGCGTAGAGCATACGTAACTGCACTGTGGGTAGCGGTTCTTCAAAGATGAGTTATAGTTCGCATATATTAGTCACGCTCATGGTATCTTGTATATGTGTCAACTAAGTGGCCTAAAAGAATGTCATACTGCAGCTGCAGTATTCGAGAGCATGAAAGTACTCCCATTATGATATCAGTATTTACTGAGGTTGTTAAAAACATATACTGCGACGATTTCTATTACCAATAGTGATAATACGCGGTGTGTAATCTTCCTCTCGTGATGGATAAATAATATAATATAATTATTATTATTTCTACTCCACTATGACTCAATAATAACACCAGAATCTCAGGTTAAAGCTATACACCATAAACTTATATTATCAATATAAACCACAAACAGCAAATGAGTAGGCTAGATATACGGATTCTACTATCACTACAAAGGTATATCGATAGACACAGAGCGCCGACCTCCAGACGCAATCATGTATATAATACAGCTTGTACTCTTGTCTCTCTCGGTGCAAATTTGCTCTACGCCAGACACGAAGCACCAGTACAACGAGATCGACAACAGGCACTATAAATAGTGCCGGCTTGTAGAGAGAGGATATACACATACAACTAAGACTTAGTCATGATTATATATGTGAAATAGTGGAATCGGAGTACACTATATATTTTCCATATGGGAATACATGAGCCGTATATTCAGTTTGAAAAATCGGGCAGTTTGTTTTAACACCAGAAATGACTGAATGCATTTATGGCTTTGCTTGAAAGCAGGAGTGACATTTTTACATAGCACATTAAAGATCTGTGAAATTAGGCACAACTCATTTGAAAAGCTCAGGTTACTTCTTAGCTTTCTCCAGATTGTGTTACGGCCAAATCAAACAGCTGCAGTAGCATCAGATTTGTTTTACTGTGCAGTCAGAATGAGGTCATGCTGAGCAACAAAGCTCAACTGGGTCACAGGCTGTGACTCACTGTATGTTGCAATATACCTGGACTCATTAAAACTAACCCAGCAAAGTGGCGTCAGCACAGAGCTCTCTCTGACTTCCACTGCTATGCAATTATTACTGTCAAACATTTTGGTTTACTCGGTATATGGAGCAATGAAAGTTTGCAGTTAGTCTTTAACTTAACGGCTTATCCAAATGTAGGCATATTTGTGAGCGATTTGTGATTCCAGATGAGTATGTTGTGTTTATTACAATAGTTAAAACTGAAACTTCACTGATGCCCTTTAAAAGCTCACTGACAGCCATCTGTAGTGTATAACGTAAATACATTATAAAAGAACCATCCTGGTAGCAGTGAGAAGCCTGTTTTGTTATATTTTCTTTTTTCTGGATTGAGGAAGGTAAGATGTTTTCTTTTCTTTTCATTTCATGAAACCTGAGTTAGTTTTATTTGTTTTGGTCGATCCTCACACTAACAATTAAATCAAATCTCTGTGGACTGCAGCTCTGTCTTGCCACTTGTTATCTTTGGGAGCAAGAAGAGGAGATGTAAATTGTTGTGTTATGCTGAGGTTCTCCCTCAGCAAACCCTAACAAAGGTCAGTATTGCAATGTAGCCATTAGTCAATGTAGGATGGTGCAGACCACGATGTATACTATAACTTTCTTAACTTATTTTCCACAAAAAGATAAATGTGCATAAAGCTAAGGAAAAAGTAGCATTCCAAAACTAAAGGTCAGAGCATGAACATTGAATCTGCAACCATGAGCTGCATTTTTCAATGGGATCGGGCCAAAATGGTGTAAGTGTAGAAAATAGGCTTTATCAAAAGTGGTGTGTGTGAAAACACTGTAACATAAAAGCTTGCTTGGCAGGCATGATAACAATCTGCATTCCTTGCATATAAATCAGAAGGAATAAACAACATTGTTGGTACATAGAAGCTTTCTGGTTTCAATTTATAGTCCAAGTAGTACTAATCACGTATATTTGACCTTGCAAGTTGTATGCAAAACCCTTTGTGGGGAACAAAGAAGGACAGTGTTGACACCATGGGCTAAATTGTATGCCAACCATTTAATTTTTACAAGCTTTTATAATTCATGTGAGTCATGAATTATAAGTCATGTAAATAGAGACTGAAAGACAGAACAGAAGGTCTTGGCCTGGATATCACTGACTGCACAGAAGCCTAAAAAGTAGTGAGCACTGCCATTAGAGCGGAGGTCAAGAGAGTAGTAGATGGGTTTCAGACTGTGGCAACATAACTGTATGTTTGGATTTTCAAGACAGACACACTCTCTGCTTTTAAGATTAGGCTCAAAGCTTTGCTTTTTGATAAAGCTCATAGTTATGGCTTGTCCAGGTGATCCTGAACCATCCTTTAGTTATGCTGCAAAAGGCTCAGGCTGCTGGGGGCTTCCCTGGGGGTGCACTGAGCATTTCTTTTTCCCTCCCTGTGTGTTTATACACCACAACTATATTCAATCACTAGTTACTATCAATAGAAGTTAATAGTAAACTATTCATTTTATAGGGTCTTTACCTTAGAATATAAATGATTTTTCACTATATAAATAAAACTGAATTGAAATTGAATTGAACTTAAAGCAGATTACGTTTTGATACATTTTGTTTGGGCTGAATGCAGCCCTGAAGAACTGTGAAGGGGAGAGAATGCTGTTTTGTAAAGCATTTACTTAAAACTACCAAAAAATTAAATTGTAATCTGACACCTTGAGAGTTCGATCAAAATCATCACATAAGGAATTAGACTGCCGGTTGAGATTTTTTTTTCATGAAGGAAAAAGAAAAGCTTAACATTGCTAAACCTTAAGCTTCAGGAATTTTAATTTCCACCTGAAAAACATTTCAACATTCAACTAGTGATCACAATTGTGAGGCCAAAATGAAACCTTGGTGTGCAAAAATTCTCAATTCAACACCTCATTTATTATCAGCCAGATTAGTTGATGCTACCACGCACTGAATGCAGCAGAAATAAAGAACTGGATGTTATACTCACTTTAGTTTGTTTAAGCATAGAAATCATCTAACAATGGTGTTGGGTTACATTTTATTGAGAGACACAGGCCTGGTCTCAGTAAAAGGACCTCCAGGGTAGATAGACCAATGTGAAAATCAGTATTTTACTGTTTTCCACAGTTGAAAATGTCACGTAGCAACTTTATCACCACAGTGCTACAGATGGGAAAGGATAAACCACCAGAGGTCAACCAGAACAAGATTTTCACTTTCTTGCATTTCCAGCAAACACACGACCCTTCCACAACTTTGAATCATTAGATGTTATTCTGGTCTACTACAATAACCACACCCAGTTGTAATCAAGACTGAGATCAAAACCTACCAAGGATTACTCTTAATGTATGCAAAAAAGTGTGCCCAGTCCATATCTTGTAAATGTGCTGAGTCATTGTGTGGTGATGGTAAATGGCTGAATCAAGCCTCCACTTTAGTTCCCAGAGGACAGCTGCAGCAATGTGGTACATCCTTTTATCAGCCTACTTGCTATGTTTGTGCGTGTGCAAATAGTTGCCTACATAAGTAGATGCTTTGTGTGCGTGTGTGTGTACACACACTTGCAGGAAAGAATGTGTGTTTGTGCTTCATGAATCCACACTCTGCTACTCCCTGCATCTTCTCCATTAATCATGCTTTTTTCAGCCCTTCCTGCACAACAGACACTCCTGATACAGATTGCAAGTCATGATATCAATCTTACAAGGCCTCTCCATCAATTTTAAACTAGCACCTTACTGATTTAATCTGGAAAAAAAGCGAAAATCTATTTTGGGCATTGTGATACAAGTCTGCACATAAGTTAATGTTTGCAAACTATAGTAGTGGATGCTCATACAAACCACAATGTTGCAGTTCCCTAACATGAATTCCTTTATAATAACATATTTGTTTTAATGTACAAACAGGGCTCTAGAGTGCGACCAATAGTGCGACTAAAAGAAAACTTGTGTGACCAACTGTTCGAGTAAAAAAAAAAAAGAAAAAAAAAAGTCTCTGCAACTCTGAACGTCTCTGTGTGGTCAACAACAGACACATGCCCCTATTGTGGTCTAAACCAATCAGAGATAGTCAGGGGCGGGACCTCTCTGATTGGTCGGGTTCCAGATATTCATGTAGTCCGTCTGTATGTTTTAAAGTGCCGGTGGATAGAGAGAGGTGAGTAGCTTGAATAAAGTGATATCGATTCATTAAATCGTGAATCGACTTTTGAGTATAAATGTATTTTCCCAAAAACACCAGAATCTCAGGTTAAAGCTCACAAAACTATTTCAACAACCACCAAACAGCAAATGAGAGCAGATAAACGGATTCCACACAAAGACGTAGACACAGAGCGCCGACCCGACGCATCAGAATCAGCTTTCTCTTTCTCGGCTTTCTCACCCGACGGCACGTACACGGACACGCCATTGGGGCTGAAAGTCAACAGCTCACTGATTCTGATGCGTCGGGTCCGCGCTGTGTTTGCGTCTTTTTTTGCTCTAGATTCTGAGCTGCAGGTTTTATCTCTCTCCAACCAAAATTCACTTAACCAGCAGCAAAAGAAGCAGCAAACTACGCTTCACATTTGATAAACTTTGTCATGAATTCCCTCTTACTTTTGCTGTCTTGCTTCCACCACGATAAAAATCGCACTTCACGCACAGCTCTCTTTCTCTGTGTGTACTTCAAGAACAGTTTCCCATCTCAAATCTCTGTTTTCTACATTATTCATTCGCTTATTACCCACCAGTCTAACATTATTTACAGCGCTGTCGACCGCTATCTTTTTTTTACTTAAATGACCTCAGAAAGCCTAATTTCTGCTGTTCAATACTGAAGAAATTTATACTTTCTTTATATTGCAGAATATTTTTAAGGTTACCTGCTATAAAAAGCCAGGCCAGGAAAATCTCCTTCCTGTGGGTAATGAGAAAAGTTGAAAAGAACGATTGATAACTTTTTTGTTAAGGCCTAATACGTCTGAAATTCATAGCCAGTGCTCTGACACGGTGCCATCAATCTTTGAACGCTGAAAAAGCACAGTGTATCCAGAAAACACATTATCTGCTGCGATAAATGCACTGCCCAAGTGTCCCCTCTCCCCACTGCCTTTCAGCAGCAGGCAGCAGCAACCAGGTCATCAGAGGAGGCCGAGATTATGATTAGGTTTGGCAGTCTTTGGCAATATTGTAGGCAATATTAAAGCACTTTAAGCACAAGATTGTTACTTAATCATTTACAAATCAATTTTGTCTGCATGGACAGCATTCCCCCCCCAAAAAAAGTGCACATGTAAAACTGCAATGTCAAGCGATGCGGTTGAAAAATTTGGGTGCACCTAACAAAAAAAATTTAGGTGCACCAGTGCAACCGTGGCAAAAACTTAGTCTAGAGCCCTGACAAATGTTCTTACATACAAAGTGTCTCATCAAGCATTGTGCCACATGTGACATAACTTTATTGGCATAATGAGAAAAAAGATTAAGTACACTTACATTTAAATATCACGTATGGCAAAAGATAAAAGGCAGAGCGGTCTACCATTTTCAAGGAGTGGAGATTATTAGCAGTTTTTTAAGTCTGCTGCATTAATGGAAAAAAAAATTGTGTTTATTCATATGTAAGCTTTAATGTTACAGTATTAACTGCCAACTAATAAATCACTATAATTCC
This sequence comes from Haplochromis burtoni, assembly GCF_018398535.1. Classification (NCBI taxonomy): domain Eukaryota; kingdom Metazoa; phylum Chordata; class Actinopteri; order Cichliformes; family Cichlidae; genus Haplochromis; species Haplochromis burtoni. The sequence continues at coordinate 552,959 of NW_024582725.1, forward strand.
CATCTGTTATTCCACAAAATGTTATGCAACAGACACAAAGCATGAGAATAGTAAACCCATTCTTAATACCACACAGCTTCCTCATTCTGGAAGCTGTCTAGCCACACTCTACGCCCTTTGGCAACTGTTGTGTCTTAATAACAGGTTAGTGTTTTTAAAATACGTTTGGACATGGTTCACATCTGTTACTCTGCAAGATTAGAATATTCATTGGCCCTCAAAGCTTATGTAACCATAAAACATCTAAATACTGATCCCACTGCTCCTCAGGTCCAAATAATTAAGACCAAGAGCAAAATGCGAAACTTCAGCCACGGCTCCCTGTGTGGAAATTGTCTGTTTTGTACTAGGAGCACAAGTGCAGATAAGGCTATAAAGATAGAAGTATGTTAAAACAACTCTTTTTTTTCTGTTTCTGTTTGTGCTTATGTTTGTGAGAAAGCAGAGTGGTAGATAGATCAAGCCATTCTGACTGACAAAATGACAGCTCATTATCAAAGACAAACAGCCCCTAAGGCTATGAGTGTACACACACACACACATACACACACACACAGAGGCGGGGGGAGAGACCATAAAGAGTATCTGCTGGTCTATGGATTCATTTGATCTAACCACCAAAAAGAGCAGCTGTAATAGTTTGTTGTCAACAAAAAATCATGGCATTTTTAAATATTTAAGTATTTTTCTCGGCTCTCTATTTGCTTATTTACATATTCTGTTGAACTGCAGGCGCCCTGCTCCTGTGGCGTTATTTTCATTCTGTAATTTGACTGGCTAGCAGCAGCTGCTCAAAAAAACGTCAACTTTGAGTGCAAGCAGAGCATGCAAGACAAAGTCTTGGATCAATGATTCATTTCGACAACACACAATATCACCTTGTTCAAACTAAGTGAGAGCAAAGACGCATTAAACTGTGTGAATCCTGCCTTACTGTCTTCTACACTAACAACACAAGGTTAAAGAAATATGTATTTTTGAAGATTGCAAAATGGTCAAGTGAACTGTGCAGGGCTAATATGCTTAATTACATTCCTTGAAGGAGATTTAAATCCTACAAAATACTTGCAAAAATGCCTCCACAACTTCAACCTCTATATGTACAGTTTTTTCTAATCTAATGCAAACACACAGCTCAGTCGCTGTCCAAGCAATCTGTTTTAGACTTGCTACACTGTGCCCCAGCTGTTTTTTTTCCCCCAAAAATAATTAACTGCTCAGCATCCTCAAAGTTTTTGGAAAATGCCTCTAACCATATCAATATCCCTTAGCCAAACATATCAAGTCATCAGATTTTGAAGTGTTTGTTGCTGGGATGCAGCTTGCTGAGCTCAGGTTACTGCCAAGCAGAAAGAGTAAAGAAATAAATAAAGATATAGCCAGCAACTAGGATTAGCTGGGTGCTATTTATAGTATTTGGTGTAAAAGCTAGCTAAGTGAGATGCAGTGATTTGGAGGTTGTTATTGCTTATAAAGCAGATGGATAAAACCTCAAGTGAAAGCAAAAGTACCCTAAAACATACTATTATGTGCAGGCTTCACATAAGAGTAAAAGAAAACAAATCAGCATGGAACCCTAAACAACAACTAGCACATATGGATGCAAATGAGATTTAACTGTGCATTGAATATAATATTTTCAGCTCTGCACTTTCAGAAGAAGCATTTATTTTATTAACTTGGAGTTGGGGAGTTTAATGAGACACAATGTCATAGCTCAAAAGGAAGAAACAACACAGTCATGACCTCCATTGTATTGTATTAATAATTACAACTTAAAAAGTTGACCTTTTAGTACACTTAACCCAAAAACTTCCCAAGGAATTCAAGTCTGCTAAACAGCAACCTATACTCTGCCACACTGCAAAATGCACCTATTGCTAGGGGCTGGCCTGCTGTGTAGCGTTAATCTGCGTGTGAACAGATGGCATGCACTAACAAGCTAGGCTAAATGTAGCTATTGTTGGCAAGAACCAACACTGATCTCTGACTTCCTGATCCCAAGCCTCTTAATTAAATGCACCATTTAATCTACTCGGTTTTCAGCCCTGCGTCAAAAGAGAGAGAGAGAGAGAGAGAGAGAGAGAGAGAGAGAGAGAGAGAGAGAGAGAGAAGCATAAACAAACAAACAAAAACATCAGTTGACCATCACTGAACTCTTTAAAGCCTTTACAACCTGTTTGTAGCCTCAAACAGTCAAACTACTGGAGCACACTGAGCTGTCCGTGGTGCTGAAATGACTACTTGCTTCATGTTAACATCCATTGTCCTGAAAGGTGTAGCTCCATAATATAGCTTTAAATGTTGTGTAGCACAAGCCATAAAGAAGGTGAGGCATTATTGCATTGTCTTTTGACTGTGCTTTTTTAAGCCATCCACCTTTCTGTACAGTGTAGAAATTGTAGCCCTTTATAGCCCTTGGTATACATGTGAAGAGCAACAAACTATACTTGTGGGCTTCAGTACTTTTACACAAAGTTGTTTAATTTTTTTTTATAATCTAGTTTTAAAAGAAGTGACAGTCAAGTAGTCAATATCTTCTTTGGATGTATTTGTTGTTTCTTCTGTAATTAAGCTTATGAAACTAGTTTTAGCCAGTAGCGAGGAGACTCGCCTAGCTCTAACTGCCTACCCTGCTTCAGAACAATAGAAGCAGATGGCCTAGTCTGATAAATCACATTTTCTTTTCCATCACGAGGATGGCTGTGTGCATGTGCGTTGCTTACCTGGGGAACACCTGGCGCAAGGATACCCTATGGAAAGAACGCAAAGTGGTAGAGGCAGTGTGATGCTCTGAGCAAAGTTCTGCTGGGAAACCTTGGGTCCTGCCATCCATGTGCATTTTACTTTGATATCTAATTCAACTGAATTCAATTCAATTCTATTCTATTCTATTTATATAGCGCCAAATCAAAACAACAGTCGCCTCAAGGCGCTTTATACTGTAAGGTAAAGACTCAATACAAAGAAAACAGAGAAAACCCCAACAATCATATGACCCCCTATGAGCAAACACTTTGGCGACAGTGGGAAGGAAAAACTCACTTTCACCAGGAATAAACATCCACCAGAACCAGGTTCAGGGAGGGGCAGCCATCTGGGGGCGGTTGGGGATGAGTGGATGAAGACGGGACAAAGACACGTACCACCTACCTAAGCACTGTTGCAGACCATGTACACCATTTCATGGAAAGATTACACCCTGGTGGCTGTGGTCTCATTCAGAAGGATAAAGAGCCCACTCACAAAGTAAACATGGCTGAGAAATGGAGCACAGCAAAGAGTTTGTGGTGTTGACTCCAAACTACTCAGCTCTCAATCTAATCAAGCATCTGTGGGATGTGCTGGACAAACAAGTCCAATCCATGGAAGTCCCAGGGTCTGTTGCTAACATGTTGGTGCCAGATATGACTGCACATGTTCAGGGGTCTAGTGAAGGAGTGCTCCTGACAGGGCAGGGATGCTTTGGCACATAACGTGTTGTTCCCCAACACATGGGAGACCAACAGAATATTAGGTAGGTAGCCATAACATTATGCCTGATCGGTCTATGTAAACCAGTGGAAATATAGCATATATCTGATCTTCAAGGTCCAATACAGCATATAGCATTTTATTCATTTTCTGAAATCTCCAACTTTCACAACCAGCTTTGTGAAAAAGGAGGAATATTCATAGTGGTTTTAACTTTCATCTTACTTGATAAGCTAACTGTGAAAGCACTCTTTTAGGGGAATGGCCTAGCAGAGACTTTTCCAACAAGTTTCAGGATAGATATAAACTTCACGTTTAAAAAAAAATACACCTAAAGTTAGGCCAGCAATGCAGTATTGTATACTGCAAAAGCTGATATTTAGGAATCCACCTTGATGAAAGCATTTACACAGAAAGGGGGATGAGGCTGTGGAGTAATTAACCACTTTAAACACTATTCTTTCAACACAGTGTGAGTAAGTGCTCTCAAATGTTGTCTTTGGCAATGGATTGTGGTCCCTGTTTAAATGCCAAGTGTTTGGTGTTGTTTGTTCACCTTTTGGCTACTCATTTCATAATTCTATATCAAGCCAGTGTATACTTTTTTTCAGGTAAGTGTGTTTTTGGATAACTTAAAAAAAACACAGTCTGCTGGGGAACTACACATGCTTCTAATTAAACAAAATATATCATCACCATTTTCTGTGTTTCTGATGTGTATTCTATTGTGAAAAAAGTGGTACTGTCATGAAAGAAACTTTTCATGCAAGAAGTTTTTTTTTTATGTAAGACTGAAGTGACACTCCTGCATGGTACACAAGACATGACAGTTGGGGAGAACATACAAATACAAATTTGTAAAACAGGATTAGCAAAACAAACCACGCACACATTGTCTCAATGCTTTGTTATCGGAGGCTGAGGACTCACAGCCATCTAGAGTTGCACAAACTCAATTCTGTCAGACGTTCTGTAGGCAGAGGATGGTGAGGTTGGAAATGGCTAATGCTCCATGGGAAATCATTAAGTCCAGGTAATATCTTACTGAACTGACATTAAAAATTACTTCCAAGGTGCTATAGGTCAGAAGATGTTATCAAATATCTGTGTCTCAGTCTTATCCTCTCGTCAATGTCTGGAGAAGAAATTTCATAATATTTTGAAAGGAAAATGCTACAAAGCATCCTGATTTATCAAATGTTCCACACACTTCACTATTGGGACTGGTTCAGAAAGCTACTATACCATAGGACTGTGTTAAGCTAATGCAGTGTTTTACAGCGTGTGGTCCAGTTTCACAGATGGAGTGCATGTCTGCTGAAGTGTCCTGATAAAAACAGTTCTGCAATATTTGTAATTAGTCTTGTGTTGACAGTAAAAACAGTTATGCATATGCTAAAATGCTTGTGCTGCAACTTGGCAATTCTCTCACTGTATTCAAATTACTGAAAATGAGATTGCATGTGCTGGTTATTTAATTTATGTACTCTATTAGTTTACATAATTAGTCATGCATTTACTCCGGATAATGAACTTTATCACTAACTTTGTCATGTACATCAGGTTGATGGAGGCAAAATGCTGAAAATGCAGTTTCTAATTTTGAAAATACTCAGTAACAGAATCCACAAGGGTAAACTTAGTTCAGGAGTAAGAGCTTAGGGCTCACAATATCTAATCATCACAGGACCACAAAGGATGGTCTTTAACTTAGAAAGCAGAAAGTCATTTAAAATGAAGATTTAAAAAAGCCCACTTAGTGAAGGCACACACATTTCTCCAGACACAGTTTTAAATTGCAGAGACATATCTTTGATAGGTGTCAGCAGAGGCCCGGAGCTGGGGGATTGGTCGTTCAACCAGAAATGACAGACTCAAGAGATTGTAAGCTGATTAAAGGTGATCAGCACGTTGGGAAATAAAACATTAGGGGTTTGTTATTAATCAATTTTTCCTGTGTGATTTCAAATTTGTCTGTTTAATGTTTACAGCGTGTTAATGTTAATGTGTAACAGCCTGGTAATATTTAAGCCTACAAGAATGAATTAATGGTGCTCCTCCTTGGTAGCTAATAGTTTAAAGCTTTTAATTTTAGGATTTATTACATATGCATTCAACAAGAAATAACGAATTGTGCTTTCAGTATACAAAATTTTAGAAGAAGAGCGTTTAAATGAATCACACAAGCGTGATTTACTAAATTCATGGCTCAGTATTTACTGTGTTGAATCTTTTTTTAAAAACAAGTCTTGTTTTTGCACTTGCTGGTGTTTTCAAAGATGGGAACAATTGCTGGATAGATGCATAATCAGCACATATGGATGGCTTGAAGCTGTGAGCAAAGTGGCAAAACTTTACTTTTGTTCTGCAGCTCTTCACTAAATCATCGCCCTCATCACCCAAGTACATGAATGTGATTCACAGATTTACAATAACAGTAATTGGATTAATAAATGGATGGGTCAGAATCTGATTGTACTGTAATTGATGCCCTCCTATGGCTAAGTCCTGAGTTCCTCTGGAGCAGACAGATTTACCCAAAGAGCACAAACACTTAACACACAACCTCAAGCAATTTTTAACAGTTTATATTTAAAATCGAAAACAAATCAATTCTTCTTTAGCTGCCCCCTGGTCTTGGTTGAATGCTGGCTATAGCATTACTTGCTTATAAATTAGCACATTTTAAGTAGATCACAACTTTGCATTCCCATGGGAGTGGAATCACATTTTCCCAATGCTTCCCACTTAACAAATCTGGCCCATAGGTTAATGTGAATGTCTACTTAATCAGCCTGTACCTAATGCATATGTGTCATTCACAGTAGTAGACTGACAGATACACACCCAGACACGGTAACAGTGCTGTAGGCACTGAGCCAGAAATCTGTATTGTGTCACATTCAGTTATCTGTGCTGCACACAGCTCATTATTGCCCAACATGCCTCACATCTGTCATGTCACACAGTCTTCATGCTCACACCATCATACACGCACAGCCAAACGTACACCCAAACACCCTCCCCACCGGCTTCCTAAAGCAGGATGCAGTGTCAGACACATCACAGGTGATTGTGAAGCAGCAGGTGTGTGGAAAAAGGTAGCATGGGGAGGGGTGGGGTGGCTAATGTGGGTGTGAACATTATGTAACTTACGTAAGAAAGAAAGAGACCATATGAGAAGAAAAATAGTACATATTTACTACAAACAAAGACGGTGTGTTGAAGCTGCACTTAAGAAGCTGATGAGATAACTTTACAAATTTATACAAATCTATTCAACAATAATTACAGACCTTGTAATGAGTTTCAATCAGGATCTTAACTAGAGCTACCAATCAGCCAAAGACTAATCCGGCCTTACAGAGAAAGACTATTAATTAAGTAACTTAGTAGCTAACTAGTTAACTGGTAAATTCAATATAGTTATTATTTATGGATTTGCTTTTGTTTCTAAGCAAATGGAGCAGTGAATTTTGTAGTTAAGAGCTGAAATGCTAAATGTCTAAACTCAAACAGAAACCACTGAATTGGGTTAACATTCAGGAATTATGTATAATATTCTTCAAACAAATGATTGATGCATTGTAGGCAAATTTGTGGTTAATGTCAGAGTGAAAAAAACAACAATATTTTGGTGAGATAAAAAAACAAAACAAAACAAAACAAAACATGGAAATATATGATATGGGAGGCACAGTTCCAACCCACAGTCCCCCTGGCTTCCTCCAGCTGCTGTGTTATTTGTATATCAGCCGCTTTCCATAATAATTCACTTAATGGAAGCATATACACAAGAAATGAGGACCCAAATCAAATCGTGAGGCACATCATCGCTGATTGCAGATACATAGCTGAATGCACCTAATTAAACTTGACACTTGACATGTTCTAATAAAATAAAGAGAACACCGACAGTCTCTGAGAAAAATGCTTAATTATGGGGCATATTAAGAGGCAATAAGACAGACACACTTCAGCGATAAGGTATTATCAGCGAAGATTAATGCAAACAAATGCCACGTGAGACTCCAATACCAATCAGAAAGAATAGCTCTAATTACATAATGAGAAACATCTCAACCAGTTAGGAAACAGTGACTCTGACACAGTCATACTGGCTTTTTAAGAGCTACTTTAAGATCCACTAAAAAGTCTTGACTGGGGGTTTACTTACTTCTGTGGTTTATGACAGAAAAGTCATTTAATAGATTATTTTCCACGCAGTATTTTTGACAACATACTGTAAGATAACAGGATCTCAGCTGCTTGTTTTTTACTGGAAGAAACGAGCTCAGTGAATGTCACCGGTCACTTTGTCTGACAGCTCTGAGCTGTCACTCATGCGTGCCTCAGCTGATAGTTTAGTGAACAACAGACAGAAGAATAGGGGTTTTTTTTTGTTTGGTCCTCCAGACTCTGATGGCATTTTAAGGACATGTTGTTTCACTCGATAATGACCACACACTCATGCACACATAATTTCAGACAGCTGCAGAAGCATTCCAGATGTCACATCGTCAGGCCAGCTCCCTATAAGGCCTCCCTCTCCTCTGCTAATAGGAAATGTTCCCTAACATCTGTGGTCTCCATCCCTCTCCCTCTTTCTCTCACTATCTCCCCTGCTCTCTCTGTCTGTCTCTGAGCAGTAGAATAAATTGAATTAGAGCTCCACCACCCACTCTGCAGGATCCTGCAGCCCTCTGTCAGATAGCTAAACAGAGAGAGGAAAGAGAGAGGGAAAAAAGTTGGAGACAGATAAACAGAGGGAAAAAAGATGGCCTTAATAAAGAATAAATAACAGCCTTACCACCTCGCTTTGGGGTTGTGGTAATGCAACGTAAAGAATAATGCTTCTGAATCACACCTACGCCTGAGAGAAATTTCATAGACATCACCACACACAAAAGCATAAACCAAGCCTTACAAGCCCATCAGATGCTCATCAAATGCTATAAATTTTACACTGATGTAACCCAGGTAAATCAAACCTCAGCAACTATTCTGAAGTAGCTTTAATAGAAACTCTTCATTCCAAGTCTTTCAAAATGAAAACTCAGTTTGTAACACACATGCAGTGTCATTTATCCAAAACCTAATGGCATGGTAAACCACTCCTTTCAGGCATAAAGAGGAGGCTAAACACAACTAAAATGGACCAAAAATCACCAGTTTCTCTCCTCGTTCATTCACCCACACTCTTTTTCTAGAGCAGGGGATGCATTTGCATAATGCCTCCATATCCACGGGCCATTAGCACCAGCACGAGTGGCTCGTGTGCATAAATGTATTGCCTTGATCAATCAATGCAAGCTACTGTACTAGTACAAACTGACGAAACTCCAATCCAGCAAAATGCAGAACCGTGGGAAAGACAAAAGAAGAAACCCCACAGACAGGGTAATGATGACATGGGAACAAATTTGATTAGATTAGTAAAATTTTCTATGAAGGGCATAATTAATTTTAAAAAATGCACATAATTGGTCAATAATTTTCATTCTGCTTTAAATGAACCCCCTGAAAAGACATCTGTGGACAAGATTTTATTTTTTATTTTTTTGGAATGACAGCAACAAACAACAGCATATCCCATCATAAACGTTATTTTATTATTAGAGCCACTTTCATTGCAGCCATTTTGTGTGTGTTTTTTCTGTGTTTCATACATTATAATGCAGGAATGAGTCTCAGCCAAGGGATGGAGCACAATGCCAGCTCAAAACTGCTTTCATTTCTTTATACAAATACTTCCTGTGGGCTGGAGGGATATTCAACCTTCCAGCCACACACTGTCAAAAATGATACGTAAAACAAACATTAAACTTAGCTGATGGTTTTTGAAAAAATATGAACTGCAAGCATGGATGACCATGTTTACATGGAGCACCAGTGGACCACAATCCAGAGCTGAGCAAATATGTGTAAGGCTTGTGGTTTTAGCAGTTTGCTTCTGTTGTGTAAGCATATCTACTATCACCCTGTAGACTTTATATCTTTGTGGATGCCACATTTACAGCAGCCGAGCAGCTTTTGATGGGCCAGCACAGAATCTGCTCTGATGCAAAGTCAAGATCAGCGCAATGGGTTGAAAATGCAGGAAACCTTGAAATTAATCAATAAATGGATATAATTTCAGGTTGTTTAGAAATTGTACTTTTTATGTTGTGCACACAAACTATACTGGCCTATGCTATTCAGCGGTAGCCCCCCCCCCCCCCCCCCCTTTCGCTGTCTCACGCGTGCCCGCGCACGCACACACATACACAAAACATCCCTGTCATTATTTGAAACTGACAGACGGTGGATACTAAAGCTAAATCGTTGTGGTGTTGTAGTTACATTGTGTGTGGGTTTAATTGCTTTACGCACGCGCACAAACACTGATGCATGATTTAATTTTATTTATTTTCAGGTATCAGGTAAAGGTGTGGCGCGTACTGCACAAAAAGGCGTGCTGAAGTGCAGATACCTGCGCGCTTTAATAACCGCTGCATGGACATTTTAGTGGGTTTTCTTCTCGCTGGAGACGCACGTTGCGCGCACGCTCAAGTTGTTCATTCTTTCTGGTTGGGCTCGCGGGCTCGAACGCCCGCGTGCACACACACACACACACACACACACACACGGAGAGAGCTGCTCAAAATGTAGGCTTTACCTCCACAGACTCACACAGAGCCTTTGTAACTTACGCCAGGTTCAATTTTGACCTTGCAATGTTCTCAGTGGTGGTTTTCTTTAATGCACTAGCCCCTTCTCTGTGCCCTCCAGCCACCTACCCAATGCTATCAAACTACACCCCCTCTGCCTCCTTCCCGCAGCATATCAGCATCCAGACTAAATGTCAGCGCACGGGAGTCTAGAAATAACTCTTTTACCCCTCGACAGACGACCATTCCCCGGCTCCAGCAGACCCAGGCACAGAGAAGGAAGAGTTGGAGGCATAGGTGGATAGATAGAGAGGGCAAGAGAAAGCCGAGCCTTCATTTTGTGCATTAAACAAGAAATAAAATAGTTTAAACTTTACCTCTTTCAAGGATAGGTTTTCTTCGTTCACCGGCTGTCAGCGCGCAATTATTTCTCCAAATCCCATTATTGCGAAGATAGTGGCAATTATAGTTGTAATTCCACACAAATATGCTCCAAATACGAAAATATGCCCCATATACGTATATATCAAAGTAAATGTGCGTAATATCCTTTGGTTGTCTGTAAATTCCGTTTAGGTTTATAGTTCAATCCGATCTTCCGAAGGGGTGCGTCCGTTTTGCATTCTCACAGCGCCCGACGACTACATCCTCCTCTTGTTCTCGCTCCTCTCTCTTTCACACTCTCCCCCGTCTTCTTCTCTCCCGGTTTCATCCCTCCATCCGCTTGGTAAGGGAAGAATCCCACCCGAGAGAAAACTGGAGTGATTCTCTCAGCCCTCCGCCCGTCTCATTCCTCTTCTCTGTCTTCCTTCTTTTTGTCTTCTATTTCTCGCCTGTTCTTCCGCTCCTTCTCCTCCCTCTTTCACCTAGAGCAGGTGAAACAGGGAGAATTCCGCTGCAAGGCAGAAAATATCCCAGGTAGGAAAAAAGGGGTGGAAAACTCAAATTAATCCAGAAAAATTCCGCGGGTTAGGGAGAGTTTGTTGGTTATTAAGCACTTAAAATCCAAACCAGTACATTTCCTGGCTTGTTCGACAAGCTTTTAATATCGAATTTGGGATTTTCTTTTACACCCACTCCCTCCCGTTCTCTTTCTTGCTGTCCTCTCTCTCTCGCTCTCTCTCTCTTTCTGTCTCTGAGTCTCTCTTCCCGTCGCTCACCCTCTCTCAACTCTGTGGGTCTCTGCTGCAGTCAGGAGTTAAAGAGAAGAGGAAAATGTATAAAAGGGCAGAAAATGAAGCAGAATAAAAAGAGCAGTAACGTCCCGGCCAAGCTGCCGCCCGGTTACTCGCTCACTGAAAGCTTAACCTGCTTCGCGATCCTCTTCGCAGGTCGCTGCTCTGTTACCGTTAATCCCCGGAGCGTGTCAGGTCCGACAAGTGCCATGTTTCATCTGAGAGGAGAACATCGCTTCCTCATACAGATTTCAAAATAAAAGCAGAGAGTGGCGCTTTTCAAGTACTTTTTTAAGGATAAGGACAGAATCTGACAGTGTGACTGGATATAGGAACATTTATAAAATTGCACCACTGGTGTTACAGTGGCAGATGGCTGGAATACCATTTGAGGAATCTATCCGCCCATGCAAGTCTGCATGTCATTCAAAATGCATTCCAAAATTTCCCAAATTCCTAAAAGTCTTCACTTTTGAATGGTAATAGAACCCCCACCCCCCACCCCAGGCACCCTCCATACCATGAATGTGAAGTTTAATTTGCATCCGCTCTTGATAAAGTAGTCATATAAAAATGTCTGAGGCTGCCCTTAAGTGTCTGATTGTCATTGTCTGCCCATAGAGGATCCCTTTGCTTCCACGATGTTCCTATGTAAACATGAATTCTGCTACCAATCACTTAATGAATCTTCCCAAGGGTTTACACCAGGGGTGTTAAAACTTTTTTCACTGAGGGCCACATACATAAAAATATAGGAGGGGCCGGGCCACTTACTAGAAATTAGGTATATAACCTTAACTTTATTGTATTAAAGTTAGAAAAATCACTTAAAAGTGATCGAATATATTATATTGTTAAATATAATTAAAGACAAAACTGCCTTCATCACAGCTTTTCATAAATGGAAATAGAAATTTATTGATTTATCCAGAAAAAGCTTTGGTAGCTCATTCTCAGAACAGCAGCCTCAGATTTCTTCTTAGAAGATTTACAGCACAGAGAAAAAAAACAATAAAGGGGAAAATGGGACGGGTACATTTCAAGCTTGTTATTTAAGTTATTAGGCTTAGCAACACACCTATTAACGTTCGTTTGAAACGATTATCAACATTAACAGACTGAACTGGACTTAATAACAGGAGTGTATATAATTTTAGTAAATTATTCTGGTGAGTATCAGCTGCGCTGGGTATGTAAATCGGGCCATCCAGCTGCGGTGCTGATCGTACGCCACTCGTGCCAAAAATCCAGACAAATATCACTTGATCAAGGAGCAAATCTGCATCAGATGAGATCAGCTGACTACGTGTGTGTGCGCTGTGCATATAAGAAAGTTGTGCGCAAAAGCAGGGTAGTGACAGAATTGATGGGCATTATTGATATTTGAAGCATGTGTACCTGCACATGCATGCTTATTAACAAACGGGTACTGTGGAATATATTTTTTACTCACCTAAAGCGCTCATGCTCTCGTCCACTCCCCGCAAAAGAATTAGCAGCTGTGCGGTGTCTGTGGCATCGGTGCTCTCATCGCATGCGATGGAGTAAAAATCAAAAGCACAGCTTCATCAGACAGTTGCAGTTTAATGTTGGCTGACAAGTCTTCAGTGCGTCGCACAACTGTATCTCTGGACATGCTTACGTTGTTTAAGTCCTGCACTTTTTCCGGGCACATTATTTCAGTGACTTTAACGAGGCCGTGTTTTATGAGGTCTCCATCTGAAAAAGGCTTGCCATGTCTTGCGATGAGTTGGGCGACCTCATAGCTGGCTATTGGAGCCTTTTCCTGGACAATTTGAGCACGAAAAAAATACTGTTGCTGACCCCGCAGGAGAGCTACCATTTGCTTTAAGTTCTGCTCTCGCTCAGCACCAGTGTAGGATGCATAGGCCTGATGTTTGGTTTCATAATGAGGTCGTACATTATACTCTTTCATAACTGCCACAGTTTCAGTGCAGATCAAACAGACACACTTCCCCTTGAATTCTTTGAAGAAATATTCACTCTCCCACCGTGTCTGAAATTTTCTGCATTCACTTTCTACATTTCGCTTCTTTGGTTCTGCCATGTTTAGTAACTTGGGGTACATTTCTTCTGTGATTGTCCTTTTTGGTGGAGCAACTCCCTTGATCAACAGTAGTTTCCCCTGGTGTTAAAACTAAGAAGTGCAATACTCTAGTAAAAGTTTAAGTGCGGGCCATATTCTATTCTATTTATAAAATTACTTGTGGGCCAATTAAAAATGGACCGCGGGCCGGAGTAAGTTGTTTGGACACCCCTGGTTTACACAATAAACCAGCCTGTTGTGGAGAACTGCGCCAACAAGCTTATAAAGACATAAATAGATACTGAACAGAATTGAGTTCTGTCCCATTTTCAAATGTTACCCATGGGAAAATTCATTGCCCACCCTGCTTTAAGGGGACTGCAGACTATGCAATACAGAGAACTCTTTAGCCAATGTGGGCCAATTAACAAACGCATTAAGTCAATTAAACTAAAATAATCTGTTTAATATGGTAAATTAATTTTAACTTGTATTTAAACAAAATGCTATCAATTTAAGAGAGAGCAAAAGAGAGCCTGGTAGGTGTGATTGTTAGTTTCTAACCATAATATTCAACAACGTTAACGCTGATGACCAGAGTACCAGAATACGTTGTGTATGAAATTGTTGCGCTTTTATTCTGAAATAAAATGACTATACTTCCGGAATAATCACCGATAACCCTGCGGTATTTTACAATGCTCAGAACAGGTGCGTGGAAGTTCTTATTTGAAACATTTTTATTCCAAGTGTGGAGCGCACGAACATATATTTTTCTCCTCTTTATCAAAATTATTTTTCTTGTCTATGCCTCCCTCTCCCGTGCCAGTTAGTCTTGACGGTGGTCGTCAATCTGTTCTGGCTCAAATATGCATCACCTGTCATGTTGTCATTCAACTCACTTTCTCTATGTCTCTATGTGACAGATGGTTGTGGCTTAAAGAAAAGAAAGAAGTGAGTAATCAAGTGACCCCTCTCTGGGTTGATAAGCAGAACATAAGGACATGGAGGGGAGAGGTGAAGCTGCTGACAGAGATTAGAGAATTTATACAGTTTGAAGTGGATCTTCTCTGATTTTTATGTACCCACTTCACAGTCGACATGATGTTCTGAGACAAGTGGATATGTAGTCTGAGAACATGATCCAGACTGCAAAGCGTCACATACCTTAAATATATTAAAGCTGTTAAGGCTAGGTTGCAGGGATATCAGATTCAGTGGTTCACAGGGGATCCGCTCAGATGTATGGGGTCTTATCAGCTCTCCATTCCACAAAAGCCAAAATTTAAGATATGGCTTTTCTGCAGGACACTGATAAGAAATGGTGGTGGTCCATGGAATCAGAGACTGGGTGGTCTATGGTTAGGATTGCTGGAGCAGAAAGGAAATAATAAAAAAATAAATAAAAAGCAGTGAGCACTTTCAGTTTTCTGTATAGCTTTGCCATACAGTCAAGATGTCATTACTGACTAATGGATTCTCTCATTTTGTAATCATTAATGTTTAATTAATCAGTGGTCTAGTCTTTCCAAATCATCAACAGGGTTGCTGGGTTAGGTGCCTTGAAGGCTAATGAGTTTTCATTTAACCTGGCATGTTCCATAATAATTTGTCTACTTAGTCTCTATTGGCCATGCTAAATTTGCATGGTGAATGAGCGATAACCC
>NW_024582725.1:569536-588368 GCF_018398535.1 Haplochromis burtoni
TATCTGATGTCACAGGTTGGGCTTTTCTCAGTTGTGTACCTTCTATGTTTTCTGATGGTGCAAATTACTGACCTCTGTCATCATTTTAAGTGGGGGAACTTGCACAATCGGTGGCTGACTAAATACTTTTTTGCCCCACTGTATCTGAGGGATTAAATAAGGTCATTTTCCTGTTATGACTCAAATAGCACTTAAGAACTGCTGATGTCAGCTACACTAACTACTTTACATCCCCACAGAATGTCAGCTTAATAGAGCTGAATGTTTACCGTTACATGTGTGACCTCAGTGCCACAAACTGACTGGCCGTGACAATAAATGGACAAAGTCTAACCTTCAGGCTACTGCTGCTGCCAATCAGTTTATTGATTAGCTCTTAACAGATGTTAAAATCAGTGAGACATTGTCAGCTGGCTGATGGGATTGCTCCCTGCTGAAATCACAATCCATTTGTTAGCCAAGAGCCCACAAATGTGTGAAATCAACAATCGATTAACCATTTGAAACCTAATCAGACTCATCTACTACGACATTTTTAAAAATCATGATAATCTATGCAGTGATGGCATAGATCCCGAAGTATCACTTTGTTGTGGTTAGGTTAACTTTATGAGTATAATCAAATGAATGCTAACACCTTCAGATAAAATTCCCACTTAGTTTTGTACAAGGATAATATATACACATTTATGGTCCTGACAAACACATCATCGTGACTTTAATCCTTTGGCTGTCCCTCTAGATGGTGGTGATGTTGTTATTTTCATTAATCACCATGGGACATGGTTTATGAGTGAATTTGGATAAAGTAGGACAAATTTTGACAAATGTCCTGTCAAATTATAGACAGTACTTCTTTTCTTTTTTTTAATCTTCTGTCATTTTTATTTGAAACTAAAATCAGTCCTACCTGCAGTTTCATATATAATAAGGAAAGTCACTGACCGATCCTCTTGACACTCTGAGCCAGAAAAGCAGAGACTTCCAGTAGTGCCGATCAGTGCATTGATTGTATGATCATCCGGGGACCATGTTGGAAACAGTGGTAAGACGGAAATAATTGGATGGCTAGATAAAAATCCGCTCACTGAGACTTGGATCAGTGATCACAGAGGTAGACATCCAGTAACCAATTGAAGATAAGGTCTGATGTGGTGTGAGGCAGTGTAAAGCAGCTGTAGTTCAGTGATATTTGTATTATTATTCTGTATCACCTCAGAACATTTACTTTACAGATATAGCCTTTTAGAACAGTCCAAGCTGTTGTAGCTGTCAGCGTAGACTCTTGAGATAATCTCTTAAATTCTCTTCATTTACCAGAATGTGACTTGGTCACACATTATTTTCATAGAACTGGCTGTAACTGAAGCTACAAAAATCCCCAGGACAAGTACTGTTTGTGTCATCCTCGATCCACTGGAGCAAAACCTGGTGATGGGAGCACAAAAGCACTGTAAGTATCAACATAAGCTGCCGAAGCTTTAGCCTTCTGTCACTATGGATCAAGCTATTGATTAGCTGTTATGGCTTTTGCAGATGGCAGCAGGTAATACTGACTGCAATCCATTTGCACACAGATGAGATGAGTGGTCAAGGGTGTAGGCCTACCTACTCACGAATGACCCAATCTAGGATTTTTTTCTTTTAATCTTTTATATATTTATTTATTTATTAAAAATAAAATAAAAACAATTAGAGCATGCATAACGATCTCACTAGATGCCCTGCTCAAGGCAACAGGAAAAAGGACTTGTACTAATGTACACCAATGGACAAAACTAATCAAACTAAAACTTTCCAATCATTACAACGTATGTACTATGCAACATGAATATTAAGCATTTTAACAAAAAGCTACTGTACTGTATATGTTAGCTTTAGTAATAAAGCAAAACAAAACAAAACAAAACAAAAAAAAACAATAGATCACAAACTGCATGTCTAATTGCACACGGGGAAACACATTTTGTATCTCGGCAGCTTTCAGCTTACTGCTGTTTATGGCTTTTTATAAGACAGAAAACTTTGATCAGTTTAGTTGCTCTTGCAGGAAGTTATTTCCTTCCTGCACATAAAATACTTAAAAGCAGTGGTGGTGTGAGTTTTGTGAGTATGCTTTTCATCCATTGTAAATGACATTCTGTAGGCATACAATGTGCAACACCCAATAAAAGAAAATTTTAGGAGAGTGGTATTTCATCGAGAAAGGATGATTACAGTAGCAGGAAATGGGAGCTGAGGATCACGAGGGGAGAAACTGGCAGATGAATCAAATGAAAGTGTAATGTTCCAGCTTCCTGCAGGTTTGGTATCATCTCTAAGCGCATCTTAAGCTATAGTGGTGCAGGGAAATGGTTCTTAAGCTTAGGAGGACTGATAACACAGATTTTTTGATCGTCTCAGCCCTGGGATGCTTTTGGAATCAGACCGTTGAAATTTTCAGTAATTTGAAAACTTAAACAGTATTTTATCCCTATTATAATTATATAGGTGAATATAGGATATCCTACTATAAAGAAAATAGGATTAGATACTGTGTTTCTGATCAGTCTTGAATCTTGTTTGTAAATGATAAAAGTGCAGCATAACCTTCACATAATACAGTTGATCCAGTGAACATAAATTCACCGTACTGCAGGGGATTTATGTGAAAATTTCAAGCTGGTTGGTATCATGTAATTGGATCATTGTGTGCCAAATTTAGAAAGCGAACACAACCAAAAGCTGGAAGTGTTCCTGTTAAACACCAGAGTTAATTGACACAATGAAGCCTGAATTATACAGGTGAGTGTGTCCACATATTCACTCTATTATACATATCAGGAATATAAGTTACAAGGATAGAATTTTAAACAAATGTTACACTTAAGGATTCATTTTGAAATTCCTCTGCAAGGTCCTGTTGACCACATTGCTTCATTCAGTTCCGAAGCCATAATGCTTTGATGGTAGTACATAACACTACTAAGAAATAATGTAATTATTTGTGACATTATTAAATGTTCTGATAATTAACTGCAACTTGCAAGAACAAAAAAGAAATATACTTTGACGACTTCAGGCTGCATATTATTAATACAGAAAGCAGACTAATGAGTAATCCCCTGCCTGCCCTTTTTTTATTCTGTTGTGGAACTTGAATTAATGAGAGTTCACCCTCATTAAATTCAGTATAGCTGCTAAAACTGGAGGTAATTTAAGCATCTTGTACAATATGCCAGCGCAGACAGACAGCCCTGCTGTGCAAAGAAGTTAGCAGTCAAAAAAAAAGGCAGCAGAGCCATTTCAGGCTGTTAGATCAGAGCTTTTCAATACAGTGGATAGTGCTAGAGTCACAACAAGACTGCATTGATGCTCTTATTAAGTGAACGACACCAGTACTTGCCTGAATTTTATTACTTATAATGAGATCAAAAGTAAGTTGTTTTGATATTTACTACATTTTTAAACAAGCCAGAGAGCTTTGATCAAAGAGCTCAACTATTTCAGCACAATGCAGGGACTCAGTCAGCTGGTTCTGCAGTGTTAGATGCCTCAGCATTAGTGAAACAGTGAACCGAACCCCACAAGTATCCAAAAAAACAAAAAAAAACAACCCTATTTTATACAGTTAACATTACTGTGTCCACAGTATGTGGTTTCTTTTTGGTCTATACTTTCACTGACAGTATATTCCAATATACTATGTTATTGCTATGATTTGAAAGGGGATAAAAGAATAATTTAAAAATGAAAACAATTTAGATTATGTGAGCACAGACCAACCTGCTTAAAAACATGGTGGAAGACAGGTTAATGGGAACTATAAAATACAATTAAATAAAACTATTACATGGTTACAAAGAGCACAGTATAGACAGTGCCCTATACAAACAATCTGGAAACATAAATACACACAGGTGTATATATACACACGCATATATACATATATATATACATATACACACATACACATACACATATACACACATACATATTATATATATGCACACACACATATCTATCCATGTATCTATATATATAGATATATGTGTGTGTGTGTGTGTGTGTGTGTGTATAACTAGACTTTATGTATATTATGTAAGGTGTGGCTATACAAATATATGTACAACTTTGTGTATATAAGTTTATGGACAGGCATGCAATGTAGTGACAAGGATTGACAAGAGCTAATATTGCATATGAGAAATATTGCACATAGAAACTACCATGGTGTATTGTACGCTGCAGGTAAGGAAGGAAAGTAGCTTTGCAGGTAAGGAAAGACCTGAATCTCTCTGTTAGGGCCGGGGGAATTTCCGCAGGGCTAGTAAATCTAGTAGTAGGGACTTGCACTAGGGAAAAAAAAAAGGCTCAGTAATTCTAGTGTTAAGCCTGAAAAAAAATTTTCTATGGGTAAGACACTAAGGCACTAAAGTAGGCTTTTTATACTGTTGAGTCATCTATAGCGCATGAAGCATCTACAGACAGTCTACAGTATGAGGTTCATTATCAGCCAAAGTTTTGACAGCTCTGACACAGTCAGCTTTGTTAGAAAATAATAAGGCTGAGAAACACTTTTTATCCATACTAAATTACACACACACACACACACACACACACACACACACTACACACACACACACACACACACACACACACACACACACACACACAACACACACAAAACACCCAACAAAGTGTAAGACTGAAGCAGGTCCAACCTTATAACCAAAAAATAACCAAATTCCCTAACATACTAAAATCATTGAGCAGTCCAACTGCTTTCCGCGGTCCAACCGTATTAAATCCTTTTAGCGGTCCAACCGCATTCAATCATTTTCAGCAGTCCAACTGCTTTAAATCCTCAGTACTGTCATGAGATTCTCATCAAAATCAAAGCAGACATTTACCGGCAACTTTTACTGAATAGACATTTAATTTTATCATCCAATTCAGCACACTTCGGATAAAATCAACAGGCCTGTGCCTACCTCTTTTATAAAGGCGCCTGTCCCCTCAGTTTGGTTGCCGGGTCACGCCTGCCTGTCTGACCACAACGGACCACCGAATTTCACCGTCTACACCTCCAATTCTCTCCCTCCTCAACCACCGGACGAGAGCCCCCAAATGTTAAGGTTCAATATTGAGGAAGGAGAGTACAAACAACCATTGGTCCAGAAGATCTTGGTCAAACAATTGATTTTAATGAATACACGCGTGGGAAGACCACTCTGTACGCAGACAGGGATTGATCTTCGACTTAATCAAAGCATACACAGATTTTTATAGCATCAGGGTTTGAATTAATGACGCCCCTTCATACGTCACAGACAGAATATACATACGTCAAATCAAAACCGCAATGACTTTTAACACGGTTTTTAAAAGAACATTGTCTTCTATCTCATCTGGAACACGAGCCCCACATCCTGTCAGACACTGTTCCTCTTTCCAGAGACAAACATGACCAACTTCTCACCTATAAATGAGTCTAACTAATGTGTGTGTGTGTATGTGTTGACCTTACATGCTCTCTCATCTCACCCGTTGCACTTCTGACCTTTTACCAGAACCGAGGCTCATCCTTAGATACAATAACCTAACTGAAACTATATGTACTATATTGAATAAATGTTCTAATCAAGAACCTCTACTAAAAACTTAATAAAAGAATATAAAAGTATAACAGACAATTTGAATAACCTAGTAATTCAAATAGCCTCGTCTAGCCTGCTCCTCAGAATAACTTAGACTCTGCTTTCACTTCTGCAATCTCTCTGCAACTTCCTGTCAGCCTGCAACTTAGTCTTTCTGAAAGACACACACACTGTTTAAACCTCTGAATACAATATCAATACTGTAAATTATATTATTAATGCAATAGTAATGATGATGATTATTTACCAATAGCAGTAAAATAATTTCCCTGATCCACACTTTGCACTACTGCAATAAAGCTAGATGCTAACATTACACCACACAGGTTCTATACAAATATAATTTTCCCTTCTCTCTCTGTGTGTGTGTGTGTGTGTGTGTGTGTGTGTGTGTGTGTGTAGTGTTGAGCTACAGATTTTCAGTAATGTTACACTTTCTAGCCCATTGTAGTAAACGATGATACAACAAAAAACAGCTCAAATTATCAGCAGAATATACTGGCCTGCAAAACCTCTTACACAATAGCTGCACAAGAAGTGGCTGCAAAATAGGAAATAAAGTTTTTCAAAGATGGCAAACCCAGTGTTCTTTATAAAAGCTCACTATATTTGTGATATTTTATAAAATACTCTTTTAAGGATCAAAGACTCTTAACAAAACGATAAGAGATGCTGAAAAGTTAAGGAGAACTGCCTGAATGTGTTATTTTATGGAACAGTTCTGAACATTTTGTCCTAACATGACACCATGAAACACTGGAATGTGCGTCTGTGTGCGTGCGTCTGTGTGCGTGCGTCTGTGTGCGTGTGTCTGTGTGCGCGTGTCTGTGTGCGCGTGTCTGTGTGCGCGCATGTGTGTATGCTCCCATGTACATGTTCTTTTCATGGTGAAATCTGTGCCATACACTGCCTCGCAATGTTATCTACACAGTTTTAGAAGCCTTATCTGAGTTAGGATAGATGTGTGTTTGTGCGCATGTGAGTGAGAAAAGAGTGTGTGTGTGCGCTGGCAAACAGATAAGCCTTCCCTGCAAGCCTCTTATTCATGCTGTACCTAACAATACAAGGCCACAATCACTCTGAAACCATCTTTTACTTGTTTACACTTCACCATGACCAAAGGGAGCTGTGTGTCTGCATGTTTAGAGTGCCTTTGTCTTTACATGCCATACATTACATATGCCAACAGTTGTGTTACTATCTGTGCTTACATGCATGCTCCTTTGGCTTTTTTGAGCCTCTGCCGACATATTTGCCTTTTTGTATTGACTTTGTGTTTGCGTACGGGGCTATGTGTCTGTTGCTGCGTGTGCACCCTGACAGATAAGCCTCCCCTGCAAGCCTCTTATTCGTTCAGCACTGAACAACAGCAAGGCTGGCATTAATAATAAACTCTATGCTCTGATATGACCAACGAATTTAGAGTTTCTCAAAGAGGCTCATACGGGCATGGCTGACACATTGTAAGCTCCAAAACATTGGCATGAGAGACATAAGCATGAGAGAGACTAAGTAAAGGGAAGAAAATGTCAGAGAATTAGTCTGAGTCTTTACACCCTCAAGAAAATAATATTATTGTGGAAATAATTTCCTATACAGCATAAAGTGAAAACAGGCCATTGATTTCCATTTCTGTCAGAGGCTGCACATGGAAACAATAAAAGAATCCATGACTACTGTGTCCATTTCTGGGGTAATTACCTTGTAAAAGCACTTTAAACAGCAACTTCATATTTCATTAAAAACTGACATAATAATGTTTCGTGACACAATGAATGACACCAAAATGTTCATTTGCCAAAAATGGGGTTGATAATTACAAGAGATAATCAGGAGCTGGTTCTTATTTAGAATAATTTCAAATTGTGTCATTCCTGAGAGTAATTCAGCTTTAATAATTGCTGACTAAATGCCTGAATGTGAAAGCACTACTAATTGTGGAAAGGGATTTTATAAAGTGTTTTTGCATGTTTTCCTAAATCGCAGTGTTTTGAACGCTCATGGCCACTGAAGTAACCAATTTGTATCAATCAAGCAGTAAAAACAGTATATTGTCCAGCCTATGTTTAAGTAAAGCTGGAGAATATCTAGGCTTGGGACTAAATTTTCAGGATGTTTCCTACATATTGCACAGTAACGCCATACAAGCAGGGCTACAAAACTGTCTCACACCCGGCTTTTGGGAAGTCTGACCACAATGCCTCATTCCTCAGTATAAACAAAACATACAGAGGGAAGAAGTAACCATGAGGGAGGTGAAACACTGGTCTGCCCAATCTGAAGCTAAGCTACAAGATGCACTCAACGATGTAGACTGGGACATGTTCAGAGCATGCACAGTCGACATCAATGAGTTTAGGGGAGAGCGAAAGGGGGGAAGAGAGAAGAAAGAGAAGAATAGAGACAGGAAGAAGAAGGAAGGAAGAAGACAAGAAGAGAAGAAGTAAGAGAAGGGGAAAGAGAAGAGAAAAGAGAAAAGAAGAGAAAAGCAGCAAAAGAGAGACAGGGAAACATACAGAGGGAAGAAGTAACCATGAGGGAGGTGAAACACTGGTCTGCCAATCTGAAGCTAAGCTACAAGATGCACTCAACGATGTAGACTGGGACATGTTCAGAGCATGCACAGTCGACATCAATGAGTTTAGGGGAGTAGCAGTAAGCTTTGTCAACATGCTAGCGGGGAGATCATCCCACTGCGAGAGTCACCACATTCCCAAACCAGAAAACATGGGTGGACAGATCGATCCGCGTTGCAGTGAACGCCAGGACCGCCACCTACAAAGCGGGTCTCGCCACTGGCGATATGAGCGCCTACAAAGCGGCCTCATTAAGTGCGCGGTGCGTGGTGAGAGATGCCAAATGCTGGTGGTGAAAGCGCGTGGAGTCTCACTTCCACCAGGGTGATACACGAAGCATGTGGCAGGGACTACGCACCATTACGCATTACAAAACCAGGGACACTGCGCCAATCAACGCAGACTGTGCATTCACCAATGACCTGAACCAATTCTACGACCATTTCGAGATTAGCCAGGCAGCTAATGGTAACTACCGCCTGACAACTGAGGACAGGGACATCATAAGCGAGAGAACCGTGATCAGCATCGCGGAGCACGACGCCCGAGCGGCTCTGAGGAGAGTGAACACAAGGAAAGCGGCGGGACCAGACGGCAACACCGGCCGTCTGCTGCACTAACCAGCTAGCAGGTGTGTTCACTTCCATCCTCAACGAGTCCCTGGCAAACTCTGTGGTCCCCACATGCTTCAAGAGATCCACCATCATCCCTGTGACCAAGAACAACAAGCCCTCATGCCTGAACGACTACCGGCCAGTTGCACGGACCTCGGTAGTAATGAAGGTGATTAGCTTCCCAAACAGCACAGATCTGCTGCAGTTCGCCTACCAAGCCAACAGATCCACAGAGGATGCCATCGCCCATCCCCTGCACACCACCCTTAGCCACGTGGACAAGAAACAGGGTAACTATGTGAGACTGCTGTTTGTTGATTAGAGTTCAGCGTTTAACACAGCAGTGCCCGGTAAACTGTTCACAAAGCTGAGGGATCTAGGAACAGCTGTCTGTGTGGATGGGTGTTGGACTTCCTTACTGGCAGAACTCAGGTGGTGAGGGTGGGTAGATGCGTCTCTAACAGCATCACCATCAACACGGGAGCACTACAGGGGTGTGTACTCTTGCCACTGCTCTACTCCCTCTATACTTCAGACTGTGTGGCCACCCATGGCTCCAACGCCATTGTGGTGTTGGGGGCCATCTCCAACATCGATGAGGCGGCCTACATTGATGAAGTGAAGAATCTGGCATCATTGTGTCCAGGATAACCACCTCCAGCCGAACGTCGGCAAGACCAAGGAGCTAGTGGTAATACACACAGGTGTATATATACACACGCATATATACATATATATATACATATACACACATACACTAATTAACTAATATTATATTGCACACACACATATCTATCCATGTATCTATATATATAGATATATGTGTGTGTGTGTGTGCGTATAACTAGACTTTATGTATATTATGTAAGGTGTGGCTATACAAATATATGTACAACTTGTGTATATATGTTTATGGACAGGCATGCAATGTAGTGACAAGGATTGACAAGAACTAATATTGCATATGAGAAATATTGCACATAGAAACTACCATGGTGTATTGTACGCTGCAGGTAAGGAAGGAAAGTAGCTTTGCAGGTAAGGAAAGACCTGAATCTCTCTGTTAGGGCGGGGGAATTTCCGCAGGGCTAGTAAATCTAGTAGTAGGGACTTGCACTAGGGAAAAAAAAAAGGCTCAGTAATTCTAGTGTTAAGCCTGAAAAAAAATTTTCTATGGGTAAGACACTAAGGCACTAAAGTAGGCTTTTTATACTGTTGAGTCATCTATAGCGCATGAAGCATCTACAGACAGTCTACAGTATGAGGTTCATTATCAGCCAAAGTTTTGACAGCTCTGACACAGTCAGCTTTGTTAGAAAATAATAAGGCTGAGAAACACTTTTTATCCATACTAAATTACACACACACACACACACACACACACACACACACACACACACACACACAACACACACAACACAACACCAAAGTAAAACACCCAACAAAGTGTAAGACTGAAGCAGGTCCAACCTTATAACCAAAAAATAACCAAATTCCCTAATATACTAAAATCACCAGCAGTCCAACTGCTTTCCCGGTCCAACCGCATTAAATCCTTTTAGCGGTCCAACCGCATTCAATCATTTTCAGCAGTCCAACTGCTTTAAATCCTCAGTACTGTCATGAGATTCTCATCAAAATCAAAAGCAGACATTTACCGGCAACTTTTACTGAATAGACATTTAATTTTATCATCCAATTCAGCACACTTCGGATAAAATCAACAGGCCTGTGCCTACCTCTTTTATAAAGGCGCCTGTCCCCTCAGTTTGGTTGCCGGGTCACGCCTGCCTGTCTGACCACAACGGACCACCGAATTTCACCGTCTACACCTCCAATTCTCTCCCTCCTCAACCACCGGACGAAGCCCCCAAATGTTAAGGTTCAAATATTGAGGAAGGAGAGTACAAACAACCATTGGTCCAGAAGATCTTGGTCAAACAATTGATTTTAATGAATACACGCGTGGGAAGACCACTCTGTACGCAGACAGGGATTGATCTTCGACTTAATCAAAGCATACACAGATTTTTATAGCATCAGGGTTTGAATTAATGACGCCCCTTCATACGTCACAGACAGAATATATACATACGTCAAATCAAAACCACAATGACTTTTAACACGGTTTAAAAGAACGTTGTCTTCTATCTCGTCTGGAACACGAGCCCCACATCCTGCCAGACGCTGTTCCTCTTTCCAGAGACAAACATGACCAACTTCTCACCTATAAATGAGTCTAACTAATGTGTGTGTGTGTATGTGTTGACCTTACATGCTCTCTCATCTCACCCGTTGCACTTCTGACCTTTTACCAGACCAGAGGCTCATCCTTATGTGTAATAACCTAACTGAAACTATATGTACTATGTTGAATAAATGTTTTAATCAAGAACCTCTACTAAAAGCTTAATAAAAGAATATAAAAGTATAACAGACAATTTGAATAACCTAGTAATTCAAATAGCCTCGTCTAACCTGCTCCTCAGAATAACTTAGACTCTGCTTTCACTTCTGCAAACTCTCTGCAACTTCCTGTCAGCCTGCAACTTAGTCTTTCTGAAAGACACACACACTGTTTAAACCTCTGAATGCAATATCAATACTGTAAATTATATTATTAATGCAATGGTAATGATGATGATTATTTACCAATAGCAGTAAAATAATTTCCCTGATCCACACTTTGCACTACTGCAATAAAGCTAGATGCTAACATTACACCACACAGGTTCTATACAAATATAATTTTCCCTTCTCTCTCTCTCCTCTGTTGTGTAGTTGTGTGTGTGTGTGTGTGTGTGTGTGTGTGTGTGAGTGTTGTTAGTGTCTACAGATTTTCAGTAATGTTACACTTTCCAGCCCATTGTAGTAAACGATGATACAACAAAAAACAGCTCAAATTATCAGCAGAATATACTGGCCTGCAAAACCTCTTACACAATAGCTGCACAAGAAGTGGCTGCAAAATGGGAAATAAAGTTTTTCAAAGATGGCAAACCCAGTGTTCTTTATAAAAGCTCACTATATTTGTGATATTTTATAAAATACTCTTTTAAGGATCAAAGACTCTTAACAAAACGATAAGAGATGCTGAAAAGTTAAGGAGAACTGCCTGAATGTGTTATTTTATGGAACAGTTCTGAACATTTTGTCCTAACATGACACCATGAAACACTGGAATGTGCGTCTGTGTGCGTGCGTCTGTGTGCGTGCGTCTGTGTGCGCGTGTCTGTGTGCGCGCATGTGTGTATGCTCCCATCGCGCATGTGTGTATGCTCCCATGTACATGTTCTTTTCATGGTGAAATCTGTGCCATACACTGCCTCGCAATGTTATCTACACAGTTTTAGAAGCCTTATCTGAGTTAGGATAGATGTGTGTTTGTGCGCATGTGAGTGAGAAAAGAGTGTGTGTGTGCGCTGGCAAACAGATAAGCCTTCCCTGCAAGCCTCTTATTCATGCTGTACCTAACAATACAAGGCCACAATCACTCTGAAACCATCTTTTACTTGTTTACACTTCACCATGACCAAAGGGAGCTGTGTGTCTGCATGTTTAGAGTGCCTTTGTCTTTACATGCCATACATTACATATGCCAACAGTTGTGTTACTATCTGTGCTTACATGCATGCTCCTTTGGCTTTTTTGAGCCTCTGCCGACATATTTGCCTTTTTGTATTGACTTTGTGTTTGCGTACGGGGCTATGTGTCTGTTGCTGCGTGTGCACCCTGACAGATAAGCCTCCCCTGCAAGCCTCTTATTCGTTCAGCACTGAACAACAGCAAGGCTGGCATTACTAATAAACTCTATGCTCTGATATGACCAACGAATTTAGAGTTTCTCAAAGAGGCTCATACGGGCATGGCTGACACATTGTAAGCTCCAAAACATTGGCATGAGAGACATAAGCATGAGAGAGACTAAGTAAAGGGAAGAAAATGTCAGAGAATTAGTCTGAGTCTTTACACCCTCAAGAAAATAATATTATTGTGGAAATAATTTCCTATACAGCATAAAGTGAAAACAGGCCATTGATTTCCATTTCTGTCAGAGGCTGCACATGGAAACAATAAAAGAATCCATGACTACTGTGTCCATTTCTGGGGTAATTACCTTGTAAAAGCACTTTAAACAGCAACTTCATATTTCATTAAAAACTGACATAATAATGTTTCGTGACACAATGAATGACACCAAAATGTTCATTTGCCAAAAATGGGGTTGATAATTACAAGAGATAATCAGGAGCTGGTTCTTATTTAGAATAATTTCAAATTGTGTCATTCCTGAGAGTAATTCAGCTTTAATAATTGCTGACTAAATGCCTGAATGTGAAAGCACTACTAATTGTGGAAAGGGATTTTATAAAGTGTTTTTGCATGTTTTCCTAAATCGCAGTGTTTTGAACGCTCATGGCCACTGAAGTAACCAATTTGTATCAATCAAGCAGTAAAAACAGTATATTGTCCAGCCTATGTTTAAGTAAAGCTGGAGAATATCTAGGCTTGGGACTAAATTTTCAGGATGTTTCCTACATATTGCACAGTAACGCCATACAAGCAGGGCTACAAAACTGTCTCACACCCGGCTTTTGGGAAGTCTGACCACAATGCCTCATTCCTCAGTATAAACAAAACATACAGAGGGAAGAAGTAACCATGAGGGAGGTGAAACACTGGTCTGCCCAATCTGAAGCTAAGCTACAAGATGCACTCAACGATGTAGACTGGGACATGTTCAGAGCATGCGCAGTCGACATCAATGAGTTTAGGGGAGTAGCAGTAAGCTTTGTCAACATGCTAGCGGGGAGATCATCCCACTGCGAGAGTCACCACATTCCCAAACCAGAAAACATGGGTGGACAGATCGATCCGCGTTGCAGTGAACGCCAGGACCGCCACCTACAAAGCGGGTCTCGCCACTGGCGATATGAGCGCCTACAAAGCGGCCTCATTAAGTGCGCGGTGCGTGGTGAGAGATGCCAAATGCTGGTGGTGAAAGCGCGTGGAGTCTCACTTCCACCAGGGTGATACACGAAGCATGTGGCAGGGACTACGCACCATTACGCATTACAAAACCAGGGACACTGCGCCAATCAACGCAGACTGTGCATTCACCAATGACCTGAACCAATTCTACGCCCATTTCGAGATTAGCCAGGCGGCTAATGGTAACTACCGCCTGACAACTGAGGACAGTGACATCATAAGCGAGAGAACCGTGATCAGCATCGCGGAGCACGATGCCCAGCGGCTCTGAGGAGAGTGAACACAAGGAAAGCGGCGGGACCAGACGGCAACACCGGCCGTCTGCTGCACTAACCAGCTAGCAGGTGTGTTCACTTCCATCCTCAACGAGTCCCTGGCAAACTCTGTGGTCTCCACATGCTTCAAGAGATCCACCATCATCCCTGTGACCAAGAACAACAAGCCCTCATGCCTGAACGACTACCGGCCAGTTGCACGGACCTCGGTAGTAATGAAGGTGATTAGCTTCCCAAACAGCACAGATCTGCTGCAGTTCGCCTACCAAGCCAACAGATCCACAGAGGATGCCATCGCCCATCCCCTGCACACCACCCTTAGCCACGTGGACAAGAAACAGGGTAACTATGTGAGACTGCTGTTTGTTGATTAGAGTTCAGCGTTTAACACAGCAGTGCCCGGTAAACTGTTCACAAAGCTGAGGGATCTAGGAACAGCTGTCTGTGTGGATGGGTGTTGGACTTCCTTACTGGCAGAACTCAGGTGGTGAGGGTGGGTAGATGCGTCTCTAACAGCATCACCATCAACACGGGAGCACTACAGGGGTGTGTACTCTTGCCACTGCTCTACTCCCTCTAACTTCAGACTGTGTGGCCACCCATGGCTCCAACGCCATTGTGGTGTTGGGTGCCATCTCCAACAATCGATGAGGCGGCCTACATGGATGAAGTGAAGAATCTGGCATCAGTGGTGCCAGGACAACCACCTCCAGCTGAACGTCGGCAAGACCAAGGAGCTGGTGGTGGACTTCAGAAGGAGTCAGCACAGAGACTACAAGCCCATTATCATCAATGGAGCTCCAGTGGAGAGGGTGCAGTCCTTCAAGTATCTGGTGTCCACATCTCCTCAGACCTGACATGGGCTGCCCACATTCAGGTCCAGACCAAAAAGGCTAGGCAGCGCCTGTATCACCTACGACAACTGAGGAAGTTCAGGGTCTCTCCAAAGATCCTCAGGATTTTCTATACAGGCGCTGTGGAGAGCATCCTCACACAGAACATGACATCGTGGTTTGGGAACAGCTGTGTGAAGGACCAAAAAGCTCTCAGAGAGTGATCCGTACAGCAGAACGCTGCTGCAGGATTGCTCTCCCCCTGCTGCTCTCCTTAGGACACCTACACCAGGAGATGCTGGACTAGAGCAGCTCAGATCCTAAAGGACTCTCCCATCCTGGCAACAAACTGTTCTGACTTTTGTTCCACACAATGCCACTTACTGCACATAATGCCCCCCCAAATATATATTCACTGAATGTAAATAATGTTCTGCTTTCCCCTTTTGCACAGTTATGGAGTGTATCAGGATACATTTCACTCCGTGTTGTACTTGTATAACTACAGGGAGTGCAGAATTATTAGGCAAGTTGTATTTTTGAGGAATAATTTTATTATTGAACAACAACCATGTTCTCAATGAACCCAAAAAACTCATTAATATCAAAGCTGAATGTTTTTGGAAGTAGTTTTTAGTTTGTTTTTAGTTTTAGCTATTTTAGGGGGATATCTGTGTGTGCAGGTGACTATTACTGTGCATAATTATTAGGCAACTTAACAAAAAACAAATATATACCCATTTCAATTATTTATTTTTACCAGTGAAACCAATATAACATCTCCACATTCACAAATATACATTTCTGACATTCAAAAACAAAACAAAAACAAATCAGCGACCAATATAGCCACCTTTCTTTGCAAGGACACTCAAAAGCCTGCCATCCATGGATTCTGTCAGTGTTTTGATCTGTTCACCATCAACATTGCGTGCAGCAGCAACCACAGCCTCCCAGACACTGTTCAGAGAGGTGTACTGTTTTCCCTCCTTGTAAATCTCACATTTGATGATGGACCACAGGTTCTCAATGGGGTTCAGATCAGGTGAACAAGGAGGCCATGTCATTAGTTTTTCTTCTTTTATACCCTTTCTTGCCAGCCACGCTGTGGAGTACTTGGACGCGTGTGATGGAGCATTGTCCTGCATGAAAATCATGTTTTTCTTGAAGGATGCAGACTTCTTCCTGTACCACTGCTTGAAGAAGGTGTCTTCCAGAAACTGGCAGTAGGACTGGGAGTTGAGCTTGACTCCATCCTCAACCCGAAAAGGCCCCACAAGCTCATCTTTGATGATACCAGCCCAAACCAGTACTCCACCTCCACCTTGCTGGCGTCTGAGTCGGACTGGAGCTCTCTGCCCTTTACCAATCCAGCCACGGGCCCATCCATCTGGCCCATCAAGACTCACTCTCATTTCATCAGTCCATAAAACCTTAGAAAAACCAGTCTTGAGATATTTCTTGGCCCAGTCTTGACGTTTCAGCTTGTGTGTCTTGTTCAGTGGTGGTCGTCTTTCAGCCTTTCTTACCTTGGCCATGTCTCTGAGTATTGCACACCTTGTGCTTTTGGGCACTCCAGTGATGTTGCAGCTCTGAAATATGGCCAAACTGGTGGCAAGTGGCATCTTGGCAGCTGCACGCTTGACTTTTCTCAGTTCATGGGCAGTTATTTTGCGCCTTGGTTTTTCCACACGCTTCTTGCGACCCTGTTGACTATTTTGAATGAAACGCTTGATTGTTCGATGATCACGCTTCAGAAGCTTTGCAATTTTGAGACTGCTGCATCCCTCTGCAAGATATCTCACTATTTTTGACTTTTCTGAGCCTGTCAAGTCCTTCTTTTGACCCATTTTGCCAAAGGAAAGGACGTTGCCTAATAATTATGCACACCTGATATAGGGTGTTGATGTCATTAGACCACACCCCTTCTCATTACAGAGATGCACATCACCTAATATGCTTGTTACACCCCGGCCTAGGCAACCGGCGTGCAACGCAGGAAAATAAAAATAAGGAAAAAACACACGAAAAAAACCCCCACTAAGGCTCTCCACCAAAATCCCCAAAACGGAAGTGTCTCAAACGAAAGTATTGACAAAACCCATTTACAGCTATTTACAACAAACTATTTATTTACAACACGGGGGGAGATCGCGACCATGACATACGAAACACAAGGCTTAAATACATAGAAGGAGCAATCAGGGAATGGACCACAGGAGGGAAACACAGCTGGGGCAAATTAGACCTGACGAGACAAGGAAACGTAAACTGAACACACTAAGATAACACAGACTTTCAAAGTAAAGCAGGAAATACATGACAGTCACGCAAAAAACAAAACACTGACAACACCGAAACGTAACATTTCCCCCCACCCAAAAATCAAACATGTAACCCCAAGTGAAAAGTTTGATCCAGACAGACGAAGCCGATGAAGGCTGGAGCGGTCCCACGGACCCTCCAGCAGACGACGAAGGCTGGAGCGGCCCCTCGGACCCTCCAGCGAAGGCGGATGAAGGCTGGAGCGGTCCCTCGGACCCTCCAGCGGAGACGGACGGCTGAAGCGAAGGCAGACGAAGCTGATGAAGGCTGGAGCGGCTCCCACTGACCCTCCAGCAGACGACGAAGGCTGGAGCGGTCCCTCGGACCCTCCAGCGAAGGCGGATGAAGGCTGGAGCGGTCCCACGGACCCTCCAGCAGACGACAAAGGCTGGGGTGGTCCCTGGACCCCCCAGCGAAGGCAATCCCGGATGAGCCCCCATATGTTACACCCCGGCCTAGGCAACCGGCGTGCAACGCAGGAAAATAAAAATAAGGAAAAAACACACGAAAAAACCCCCACTAAGGCTCTCCACCAAAATCCCCAAAACGGAAGTGTCTCAAACGAAAGTATTGACAAAACCCATTTACAGCTATTTACAACAAACATTTATTTACAACACGGGGGGAGACGCGACCATGACATACCTGAAACATAGTGATGTGACGTTCTGTATCGAGGCTTCGAAGCTGTGTGTCGAGTAATGGAGGGGACGTTTCCGCGAAGCGCGTATCGAGGCTTGCTTCATTTATGGGAGGAGCTGAAAATGATGACGTCCGAAGCCTCGCTGCCCGGCTGTACCACGTGACTGGTTCAGGAAGCGGTTCGAACTTTGCCGCGAGCTATGACAGCGATATAAACCCCTCAGACCATTCAAAATGTGGGTGTTTGATGGAGAGTTGCGGTTAGTGAGAGTTAGAGACAGTTTGGAAAAAAAAGAAATCGCCTACGACCTGCCACAGTGGAGAAACTGTTGTTTTTAAATAAAAACCAATGATGTGTCCCCTAAACACTAATCACTGTCCTTGCCTCAATGTTACAAAAGCACAACCACTGTCCACACCTCACCTCACAGTAAATGATCATTTCCATTTTAGGCATTTCCAAATAATCATTTTCCATACTGCCAGCATAAATATACACAGTATACTGCCATCACTACAATATAGATGTTTTACACACTCCTTTTGTTGTTGACATTTACAGGCTGTGTGCAAAAGGCCACACTCTTCAAATTCATGCCAACTAATATTTTTACGTCCAGTAGGTGTCCTGCTAGAGCAAATGAAGCTTCAAGAAGCTTCGCGTTGGGGTGAACCAATTGGATGAAAAGCTTCAGTGCTTCATGAAGCTCGCCCATCACTACCAAACACAAGGCTTAAATACATAGAAGGAGCAATCAGGGAATGGACCACAGGAGGGAAACACAGCTGGGGCAAATTAGACCTGACGAGACAAGGAAACGTAAACTGAACACACTAAGATAACACAGACTTTCAAAGTAAACAGGAAATACATGACAGTCAGCAAAAACACAAAAAACTGACAACACCGAAAAGTAACAAAGCTTAATTGGTAGT
>NW_024582725.1:590942-603859 GCF_018398535.1 Haplochromis burtoni
AGGCTTTCGAGCCTATACAGCTTGGAGTAAGACAACATGCATGAAGAGGATGATGTGGACAAAATACTCATTTGCCTAATAATTCTGCACTCCCTGTATGCATGTGACAAATAAAGAATCTTGAATTTGCTAATTCATGTTCTGCAATGTGGTGAGACTATTTCTATCGTTTCATGTGACTTACCTTTGTAAAATTGCATCCAGACAAACCATTAGACTTCTGGAACAATTCCCCTTTGGTCAAACAAGACCAGTGTGGAGATTTTAGCCATAATACACAGCACCACGGTAGCCAGAACTGAAACACCATACCACCACAATCACTTCATACCAACTGTGAAGTACGGTGGTGGAGGGGTGCTGATGTGGATTTGTATTTCAGCCATAGCACCTGGGCACTTTACATTCATCGTGTTGACTACCAACTCCTCTATACCAAAGTACTCTGGAGTCAAACATGGGCCCATCTGTCCAACAGCTAAAGCTAGGACAAAACTGAGTCATGAAACCGGACAATGATCCCAAGTACAATCCACTATAGAACAGAATGGCCACAAAGGAAAAGAGTCACAGTGGTGCAAATCTCAGCTTACCAGAAATAATGTGGTGGGAACTAAAGAAAGCTGTGAATAAATCAATGCCTGAAAACCGAAATGAACTAAAGCAGCATTTTAAGGAAGAGTGAGCTAAAATTCCTTCAGAAGAATGTGAGTGACTGATAAAGTCATGCAGAAAACATTTACTTCAAGTTGCTTCAAATTATTGGCGATAAAATCTTTTTTACGAGCTAGTGAATCATGGAGTGTATGTAATTATCACACACTGCTTCTGCACTTTGGCTTATATTATGTATTTCTTAAATAAATAAATAAATAAATAATGAAAGTGTAATATGTCATTTGTTGCGTATACATTATGTTAAGACATCATCATGTTTACTGCGTCCACACAAGCTTAGAATTAGCAGAGGTTATAGATCATTTTTCCTATTTTTTGATTCGATCCTGTATATTCAGATTAAAACATATGTAATCTATCTCAAACTCAGTACACTCACACAAAAGAGGCACTTGAGCATGACCACGATGCCACAGAATGCTTTCTACATCTTCACTAGACACTGAACAGAAACTCTGAACTATAGAAGAGGCAGTGAGTGGGAGAAGGGGAAAACAGGAGTGGGTGAGTCAGCTGTTGGAGCAAACTATTCAGAACCAAGACATACTAAACAAAATTGGGCAGCCTCTTTCGTACTACATGAATGTCATATATCATTTCTCATTCATGACGGTTCCATGCATCACTATGTTTCTATTTGTTGATCACTGTAAACTGCCTAAGCCTATGTAACACAGAGAAATTTAGTCAATAAAATGTAAAAATGTATATCCTGATTCTCGATCATTTATTGATATAAAAAAAGAAAAAAAACTGCTATGCATACCTGATTTCACTATCCAGTTCTTACATGGCAGATGAAAAGTCCAAGGATTGGCAAAATAACTGAAATGCAAACCCTGTATTACCAGATTTCATAGTAATCTTCACGATGACTCAAAACACATCATTAAATAGACCCTGAGAACAATGAATGTCATAATAAAATACATATACAATATCCAAGTTAATCCGTGTGTCCGCCTGCCCGACCATCTGTTTGTCTGTCTATCCATTCATCCATCCCTTACTGTAGATGTTAAATCATGAAAAACTTCTGACCTATAAATTATCATGCTGCATTCTCTAGGAGCCCTTGGTGAATATAAACTTCTTGGTGACACTTTAGGAGTAAAAGGAAGTCCAAAGCATAGATGAAGGCTTAAACCTCTGGCTAGAGCTGGAGTTTGTAAAGCAATAGATGGTTATCTTACATATATTTTAATCCATTGTGCATGAGCTGACAAACCAACATTGTGTTTTCAGAATGACAACACTATAGTGGTAAAGAAAAAAAACAACAAAAAAAACCACCCAGTAGTGCAGTATTCAAATAAAACTAATGTAAGCAGACAGACTTTCCCGAGCTTATGAACTCAATCCACTTGGCCCTCGGTTACTGCACTGTTCTTTTGAAACCATTTAAATTCAGCACAATTTGAACTATTTCTTTGTGAAGCAAACAGGAGCAGCAAATGCCAACACCGCCATTTTTGTGTGCCAAATAAAATATTTTGAACAGCATTTCCTTTTTCTCCCATTTTCCATTTACTTTTGTCATGTGCCTGCATCAGTATGAGCAACTGTTTACATTGGTAACGCAGTGCTGTCAATGTGGCTGCCTGCAAGTGTGTCTTAAGAAAGGGATAGTCTGATGTTATAAAAAGTATATGGTTTATTTTTCATTACATGTTTGTCACTGTGGCTGCTGAGATATGTTTTTGAGTTTATTCATTATTCTTCATAAAATGATGTATTCATATGATGCACATCTGTTCTGTTGCGGGTGTTGATCAATCATTTCAGGGTTCCTTGAAATAAAAAGAAATAAAAATAATCTCTCTCTCTCTCTCTCTCTCTCTCTTTCTGTTCCAGCAACATCCCAGTAGCTAGCACAAAAGCTAATGTGGCGTAGAGGAAGCTAATAACAAAGCACAGCGTTTTGCTAATTCACTGAAGCTTATTTGTATGTTTTCAGCAGTTTTAGTCAAATGAGTTCACACTGTGGAAAAACAGGGACGTCTATCTCACTTCATTCATGTGCAGTAACATTATGTGTTTTCACCAGCTCCATTAATATTTCACTTCATCTCTTATCAGTTCAGCTTTACGTAATGTGACCGTAAACAGCAGCATGATGTAGCCTATGACACTGAGCTTAAGTGAGACTAGTGCACATAAATTAGGTAAATAACTTGAATATGAGCTTTTATTTTTATCCATTTTTGTTCTGTTGTCATTTGGTCCGTTACTAATTTATACCAATTCAGTAAATGTATCCTCTTGGTTGCATTTAATCGCTGCAAGGTTTGAGAAGCAATGTTCAAGTTAAGGTTGCCTTAAAGACAAATGAATAATTCCCAGGCTGCTCCTCACAGAGGGAGCTCATTGATTTATCACTGGTATTGGATCAGCACACAAAACGAGTAGAAGCCCTATGCCAAGGTATCTGTTAGGTATAAACTGGTATAAACTGATTACCTCATTATAACACAATTGACAGCTGGACTTGCCACAGCATCACGCTTTACAGGTACAAACTTTCTGCTATGAGCCTCTGCTGCTAACCACAGTCAAAAAAGTGTACTGTGAAGTAAATGTAATGTATGAATGAACATTTTGGGTAAAGCTTCTCGCGTAAGCTTCTGCCCTGCGACTGTTATCACTGCACTCAGCGGATGAACATTATCTGCAGTGGGATACACAAGGCAGTGATTAAAGGTCTGTCTATATTCATAGCTGAAGTCACAGCAGAAAGAGAGCCAGCGGGGTCATTACAGGATAAAGGCAGATAGTAAATTAAACCTGGAGAACTTCTCTTCTAATCTCTTTCTTGTTCACCATTGCTTTTCTCAACTTGTCCCTCTGACACCTCTGACAGGGATCTTTGTAGCCTCCCCACCTCACTTCTTGTTTATTTCTTTTCTTACACTAAATTTAGGAATTTAGGAAATGTTACTCTTATTAACTTTTAAATGAAAACAAAAAGAAAGTAAACATTTGCACACAAAAGTATGAGAAAATTATAGTGAGTAATTTCTCTCTGTTAGCATTCTTGTATCACAATTTTAAGCTAATGTAGAGATACAGAGATAACTATTAAATGAAATTTGTGGATCCAATGTAAAACAGAGGAATAGTAAAAACATTTTTTAACAGCTGGCCCCTGCATAAATGCCTAAAATCCTAAAATCTTTCCCAAAAATGGATTTAAATTCTTAAATAGATAATTTACATTTGAGTGTACTGTAAAAGAAAATAACACCATGTCCTCTAAGCTGTAACTGTTGGGTTAAATGAAAGGTTCATTTATCCTAATTATTGTTTGAAGTTTGAATTCCTTATAGGGCTTGGAAATTATGGTTTATGGATTTATGATTTCAGAAGCTTCCGTCAAGGTTCACAATTTGTTTACATTGATCTAAACTAAAAACTTTAATTTCTTCCATGATATGATGGTTATTTTGATGGTTCTGACTGAAGAAGGCTCTCTGTGTTTGAGTGCAGAATTACAGTAAACTTCAGTTTACTCTAATCATACATCAGTGTTGCTGTTATGAAGTGATGCACCAGACAATAAGCACCACACAATACCAGCTAAAGGTGCTAAAAGGTGTTACCTAAATGTTTTGGTTTTTTTTTACACTGAGCGTTACTAATAAGGGTGTCAGAACTCATAATTGGATCTAAAATATGACTTAGACACAGTATATATTTATACGTTGCTATAATTCATTGGATTGTGATAGACAGGACTGAAGATGAAGAACAGCTAATGATCCACGACCTCACTAACAGTGAGCTTTAAATACAGGGAGATTTAAATTACACTCAGTCACTGTGGTTCATTTCAACAACTACTAGGTTGCAAATGAGACAGTCATTGCAAGTGAGTGCAATAATTACCAAAAATAAAAGATGCCAAAAAAGGGGGTTGACTTATTCTTTACTATCCTTGTTAAATCTGTAACACACAAGCTGCAGACTGTGTCAGTTAGGATTCTTTGTCTTTGTATCAGCACATATAAAAACAGCTATGACCCCAATCAAAAGTCACAACATTAAAAGGAGATTGATAAAAACAAGGATTTTAGTTAAATGAATATATGTCCTAGTTTAAACGTCTGAGGATCTGTAATCAGTACTTTGTTGCTGGCCATCTAATAGACAAAAGAAAATGAGATTCATCCTCTAGGGATTGGCGATTCCACATTAATCCAATATCTATTAAGACAGTCAGTCTGGATCAAAATGGTAGACTGGCCTACCGACAGCTAACTGATTCACTAACCTTAAAGCTACGCTATGAGAATAGATTAAAAATAGTTCATCCGCAGCCTCAGTCACACAGACCTAGAGACGGGTCGGTGACCCCGAGAAATATCTAGTCGGTAGGGAAAAATGTGTATTTATTCATTCAGCAGAGTGGTACTGATACTTAAAAATGTGAAATATTACAACGTTAACTGGAAACAGAATGTTTAACTTTACAGTATAAGTTCTGCTGTAATGCTAAATCCAACACATTTCAAAAGGAGCAACTTTGACTTTGAAGACAAACGGTGGCTGTTTCCGGTTTGTGTTTTACTCTGTTCGTGATTTCATTTCTGTAGTTTGCATGGATCTCAGGTAACCTGCTAGCAATAATAACACAGGATTTAAGTGAAGACTTTGCAGCACATAATATATGAATGATAATGTGTCCTAAATACTGTATATGTAAGTATTTGTAAATACTTTGTGAACAATAAATAAGTATTCGTGTGGCCCTTAATGTTAAATTATTGTCTGAGTGTACAGAGACAGACAGAAAACACTACTGCCCTCCCAAATAGTACTCTCTGAGCAAAGCAGATCAATACAATGGAGTTTACTCAGATTAATGGCACCTCCTGACTATGCATTCTGGACTAGGTAAACTTATTGGAAACTGGCCACATCCATCACTATGTATGAGGGTATTTAGGGAGGACAGTGACCTGACAATGTGGAGATTCATTGAATGACAAGCAATGGTATAATGGGCACGATGAACCTAAACCTGAACTAATTTTCACTCAAATCTCCACATCATAGTCTCTATATGAATCGTTATAAAACACAATATCTCCTCAGGAGGCATATTTATGCACTCATATGGTTTAAAGCCCCTGCGTGACTTTTCACAGGAGGGGGATGGACTCCTGCTCACAGACTTGACTTTAGGGACGAATCCTTAACTTGGAGATGCAACTCACAGAGGTAATAAGAAACATTTATCCTCATTGCCAGCACATCATTGAATCTCTTGCCTAAGGCATTTTGATGACTTGATGCATCTACACACCAAATTACAGATCTATGCCCTCTGCCAGTGGATGCTGTAGAAGGTGCAAGTCCAAATGCCTCTGTATTATTTATAAGTAAACAGGACTCATGAAAATGATAAAACAAATCCAGAAGACTTTATTTGTAACACAAATAAAAGTTTAACTTTACTTTTTCAGACATATATTTTTGGAATATAGTTTGGGTTAGTGTACTTTTTGAGTATTAATACCACGCAATCCACAGGAAAACATTGCTCAGGACTTCAATGTGCAGGTAGCGATCTGGTCAATTTGATGGCAGATAAAGAACTATGTTTAAAGATGACCTAATCACTAGCACAACACTGATAAAAGGCAGAGATCAGACAGGCCATAGATCTGAACAAAACATACATATAGAACATAATATTCATGCAATTTGAAAAAATCAATAAAGGTATTGAAAAACTCCATAGACCTGTACCTGCTTCAATTCTCTCTGAAGGTTTGTTGCACTTCCTACTTTCTTTAAGCCAATAATAATGATGTCATACTGAAAGAGATGTCAGATTACCATCCACAATGATGCCTGACATCTTTACATTGCATCACTGGCCTGCAAGGGACACAAGAGCATTCTAATAAAGGTCATTAGCAACTTAAGCCAAACCCTGTGCATTAAAGCTGGGTTTTTCTGTGCCTTGTAAAGACCCATGTGGACAGCTGTGAACACCGTGGATGAAAAGTTGTTCTAATTATACCAGTTTCCCAGTCTGCTTTAAGTAAACATGCATAGTAGTGCCCCTGTAATGGTCGTTCGGTCTCTAATAACAAACATTAAATTCTACTTCAGGTAAAATGTGCAAAAACAAAAAAGCAAAAAAAAAAAAAAAAAAAGGAAGCATGGCATGACAAAAGCTGAAAGGACTTTTTGCCAGGATTCAACCTACTCTGAGCCAACATCCCAAGACTAAACTCTAGTGGTAATACATTTAGTATTACATACATGCTTTATGGCCTTCACAGACCACTAAGGAGCTTCAAGGGTTGCCATTCATGTACTAGAGTTAGTACAGTTATTTGTTTGCATGCAGAAACATTTCCTGGCTGTGCACAGACTTTGTCAAGCCTTGGTGATGCAGGCAGACTACAGCTTAATATTTTCTGGATGATGAAGCGTGTTGTTTTATTTTTATGTGGCCTACCTGCCTCAGTAGAGGTAAAGTAATACTTGAAGTTCTTGGCACTTTATTAAATAACTGTGCTATAGCAAAATATTCATGCATGCTGCTGGACTTGAACTCTTTCACCAGCAGTTCTCAGAATGTGGATACTGAACAGCAGACTATATAAAAGACTTGTAAATAACTGACTGATGATGACTAGCTCTTCATCGATGATGGTCACCAATCATGACAGCAAAGCCTTTCAACTGCAAAGAGAGCACAGCTTCAGTGACAGTTGTCAGTCATGTGACACACAAAGACAAGTGATCCCTTGATGCAGCCATGCTGTCATTTTTTTCTGTCATACAGCACCCAGTAGATATCTATGCCTCGGACACTGTACTGTACATGTGCTCCAACTGACATGCAAATACGGCCAAAGAAACAAAACTTTACCACTTTTAGATTTCTGTAATCACAGTTAGATTTAGATTTTAGTTAGATTTTTTTCTAGTGCTGTCAGCGTTAATCTCTTTAATACGACGTTAACGCCATAACCGATTTAAGGCGGCAAATCCCTGTTAGCGAGTTAACGTGGATCGCCCCGTGCGAGGGCTGCACGGCGTCAACGCGTTAGCGCTGTTAGCTCGTTAATGTGTTACTATTTTTTTTGTAGATTTTCTTTATTTTTTTTAATCTCACTACAGAACATCCCTAATGGGGTTTATGCATTTTTGGTTTGGTTTTATGATTTTATAAATAAATATTTATTATAACTCCATTTCCAAAAAATGCTGTGTAAAATGTAAATAAAATCTGAATGCATGTAATGATTTGTAAATCTCAAAAACATATTTTAATCGCAATAAAACATTAATACATTTCAGATGTTTAAACTGAGCTAATACGCGAAAAAGAATTTAATTTGATAGCACATCATAAAAGTTGGGACTGCACCCACATATCATCAGAGATGCAGGTATTTCAACAGAATGCTGATAACAAACTGAGTAGTTTCTCTCCTCTTTAAAACAGAGGATGCAGCATCAAAGTTTTCCAAAAAGAATTGAAAATTTCAACTAGACTGACC
The DNA here is from genome assembly GCF_018398535.1 of Haplochromis burtoni. Classification (NCBI taxonomy): domain Eukaryota; kingdom Metazoa; phylum Chordata; class Actinopteri; order Cichliformes; family Cichlidae; genus Haplochromis; species Haplochromis burtoni. Next base: position 599,144 of record NW_024582725.1, read on the forward strand.
ACAAGTGTCCATTTGCCTCAGTCAGTTTTTACTGAACTGTGGTCCAGAAAAGACAGCTGCGATCCTGTTAACATCTCACTTATTCTTTGCATGACACCGTTTTAACCTGTATTTCTGGATGGCACATTTGTTTTAAACCTCTGAAAAAAAAACAAAAAAAAAACACATTAGGTATACAAGAAACTCTTCTTAAAGATCAAAAACTAGATTTACAACAAAGGCATCAATAAGGGTGGAGGTTCTGCTGACTGACTGGGAATCACACCTCCAGGCTTGTTTGGCTGTGCTGATCTGGGGTTTTCACCTCACAGCTGAGAGGTTTGCCGGAGGAGGATTTGGGACAAATTATTACATTGTTTATTTGCAGTTTATACATCAGAACAGAAACTGTCCAATAAACTGCAATTTTGGACGTAGCTTTGAGAGATTCTGCAAACAGTGACATAACAAGCATTTACAAAATTGCAAAATCTAGTTGTTCATGTTTGCATTCAATGCTTGATTGTTTTTGTGTGCACAGATTTTCTGATTCTCAGTCTGCATCTTTAGCCGGCTTTACCGTACACCATCACAAACATGAAAGAGTCACTTGTCAACTAATCATTCAGTCCTGATAGCTGTAGTAGTGGTGGGTCCAATAAATACAGACAGGCACACAGTTTGACTCTTTAACTTATTATTTATTTATTTTTCACATTGTATTTGATTTAAGACAAGTTTCCAAAGCTAGACTGTGCTTTTGCTGAATTCATATTATTAATCTAAAGAATTTAATTCAGTCATTTTTCATTAGTGTTAAATGAAGTACCTCTGTTTCTTTATTGCTTATTTAGAGTGAAAGACACGAATAAATCCTTTGTAACTTTAGCTTTTGTGGCATACTGATGGGCAGCATGTTTATCCATTATTATTGTTTATTTAGGAGGGAATTTATGCTATTTTTAAGACATGATCTGCTATTGACATGTGTACCTTAGTACCTCAACACCTTGATAGTTTTAACTGAACATCATATTATAGATGTCTAATAATAAAAGGCTATTTTTCAAACAATTCTCTTAGACGACACAGTTTCTCTTTGTGCCATTCTAGTTTTCTTTCAATGTATTCAGACTTATTTAATCTTACAAACCTGACATCAGTTTGTTTTCATCCTTTTCTCTCCTGTGAGCTAGCACATGCTGTGGAGGTGCCATTTTTACAATGACTCACAAAATCCCTCCTGACCTTAAATATCTCTATTCTAATGTTCCAAAGGTCAAAAATTAGAAGTTTTTAAAGGGCATAACTTGTACATAATGATTTGTACTGGCATGATGTAACAGGGCAATCTTGTTGTTATATAAGGTTGCATTCAAGCTTTGTATTGTCACCTAAGTGAAGTTTTACAAGTTTTGTTTGGGTAAGAAAAAAAAAAAAAGGTAGTCTATTTTTTTAACTACACAGTCTACACCACTGAGCTGCTTTGCCCAGATATCAGGGTTATTCTCCCATTTTATTTCTCACCCCGTCTTTCTTGCTTACTGACAGTAAATGGATTCAGAGCTACAATTAGCATCAATCTGCCATACAGCTCAAATAAATGACTCCTAATAGACTCCACTGCAAGATGCTGCAACAGACTCCACAATGAGATACACCGATAGAGCCAGCAACCCCCCTGCACACCATGTGCTGCTTGAATTTCAATTATCTTTTACCCATACAGCATTTTGATAGTGTTTTGTTACATAAGTAATACAACACATAAAATCACAGCAACACCATTGTTATCATGATGGAGTAATGCTGAGATGAGAAAGAAGGCCATATGACAAAAAAAGCAGACTTAATGTCTTTGCAAGTGTTTGCATTATCTGTATCAACTTACACATTTCTCTTGAGGACTAAAAATATGGTAATACAGAAAAACATGTATGAGTAGGAAAATAACATTAGCAGCAGTGTTAGCTCTGGCTTACAGTATATTTGTGTGAAGGTTGATGAATGGCCCACTCAACATAAAAAAAAAAAATCTGTTCTTTACAACCTTCAAAAAATACAAGTGTTTTTTTGATTGAGAATGACAAGCATGTTCTTGTAAGCAATTATCCTTTACTTGGAAAGCAATGAAGTATTATGTTTATGTCCTTGTCTGACGGCTAAGAGTGCACGCCACTGTTTTATCCTGATATTGGCAATGCTCTGCTTCATTAAATCTACAAAAGTGCTGCTGCAAAGGTCACTTGCATATGCCACACGGTCAACCACATTACAGTGTGACAAATGTGTCGAGCAGTTTTCTAAGAATCCACTGAGTGACACAAGTGAAGTAGCATTCAAAAGACAACCATCATTCAGTAGATTCTGCCAAACTAAACTGTGAAGAGGACAGTAGGGGTCAAGTACACATAGCAGAGATAGGAAGCAAACAAACACGTGCGTATTTTTGCTTACTCCTCCATGAGCAAGTTTACTCCTAAAGGTTTTAGAGAAACTAGAAACAAGTGTGCTTTGTTTGTCTTAAAAGCAAGAAATAAAGACTAAATAAATAGTGCTGAAATCCAGCATATACAGCATAAACATCAACCTGACTTTTTTGTGTGGGTTTGTGCGCTTGCCTTCTTCTCAGAGAACCTGAACCAGGCTGTATGATTATGCGTGGGCAAATGATAGATATTGTAAAGTGTTTTTCCTGCTTGGAGTTTATAAAGAATCAGCTCACAGAATTGTGCAGTCCATAACAGCAAGTCTAAATGAAAGCAACAAGACGCTTGGCTTAGAATTTGTAGTATTATATACATCACATTCAAGTAATTTGCATGTGAAGCGCCGTTTTGTTTTTTGGCTTTCTTTTGAAGTTACCTCTCACTTTATGTCCAGTTTGCAGCAGCAGCAGTTGAAACTTCTCCTGGTAAAACATTGTGGGTTTTTTTTTACATTTTGTTTTTTTGAATTGCTGGCCTATTTCCTTTAAAGAGCTTTTTTGAATGAAATGTTTAATCTGCATCATTTTATAAAACAGCTTCGTTTGAGCTTACTGCATAATCCAGAGCAGAATTACATTAACACAAAAAAGTGAAGCTTTCATGTGGTTATTAAGATTTCTATTAAAGAAAAAGTTAGAGAGAAAAGTTCTTAAAAGTTGCTAAATGAACAAGAGTACATGGTGACAGAAAATCTGCACCCCACAGCAAAGCACTTAAAACTCACAGCTCATTAAATCAGTCAAATTGAACCTAGTACCAAACTTTATTAAGAAGCCTATAACTATTTCTGTCAGAGAAGGAAGGGAAAGCCACTGGAGATTTTCAAGCTACAAACCTGAAAAATGGACTACTTTAACTCTAAGTTTTGTATGTTGGGCTTGTATTTGTTTTTCACGAAAATCTATATTATTAACCATAAAAGAAAATATTTCATAGAGAAAATGAAAGTAAAATACAGAAGTGTAGAGCTGCCTCACAGGCAAAAGAAAAATAAAGCTACATGCAGCAAATGTGTTACTTATTTGCGAGTGCAGGCGCGCGACACACACCTCAGACCTTTATTTCTGTGTTGCAGATGTACAGTAAAGAGCCAAAGACCCACTGGTGTCTCCTGACTCTTACTTTCATAGAACACATCGCATAGACAGGCGTAACACATGAACGGGTTACATATATCACATTATAACGTGAAAACAACAACAATATAACAATATACTTTTCAGGTTTGAACAACATAATATCACTTTATTACAATATACATAATTATCACATTATAACAAAAAATTTTTACGTTCTTACAATATAAATATTATATTGTACGAACGTGATAATTTTGTATATTGTAATAATGTGAGATTATGTTGTTCTAACATGAAAAGGATATTGTTAGAACAATAACCTTTTCATGTTATAATGTGATATAGCTCTATTTTTCTTTTGTCTGGGTGGCAGCTCTCTGCTTCCATAGTAAGATCTCAAATGAATGCTTTAAAAGTTTTTCATTAAATTCACTCCTTAGATATATACATGTTGTTTTTTGCTTTGAAGTTACATTTACTGTCATCATCAGAAGGTAATCTTTGGTCTTAACTGACCTAAAACTGAAGAAATTATATGAGGAAAGACTGGATTATAGAAGTATTGACAGCACGTATAATAATGTTGCAGTCTGTCTCTGTGAGCTGAATAAAGAACTCAGAGTTTTGATAAAGACAGCGTCAGTGTGGAAGTTGCATTGGTAGAATTGGTTTTCATATTTGATTCAGGGTCTGCCTGCTGTATAAACTTGCTCCATGTAGTAACAGCCCATCACAAACTCTGCATGGGGCACATTTCAAGACAACGGCTGATTCTTCATCTCCCCATTCCCTCTTTCTCTTTCTTCTTTCATCTCCTTGAAAGGAGTCGTCCCCCCTCACTCCTTCACCCCCTCCCACACACACACACACACGCACGCACGCACGCACACACACCAATTTCCTTTTTTCCTTTGCTGATTAGACTCTCTATTGAGTTGTAACTCTCTCAGCTTTCCACAGGAGGCCTTTATTTTTAATTTAAGATTGACATTACTTTTGGATATGCTGCAGAAAGGAATTTATTACTGCAAAATCAAAAAACGGAAAATCCCTTGAAATTATATTTCGCAAAGGGAATTGACCAGTATATGACATAAAATTAATTCTTATCCACACAGCTGCGTGAATCTGTTGAACCACACACACACACACACACACACACACACACA
>NW_024582725.1:603880-608541 GCF_018398535.1 Haplochromis burtoni
AAAAAAATCACAAAAACAAAACAAAGCTTCTCAGCTGTCTTTGTGTGAAGTGAATTTTGTTGCCAGACCTGGTTTAGCCTAGATGAGTCAAAGTAATTTCCCTTCATAGTATAATAATTATGAACGCAATAATACTTGAGTGTTTTTTTATTCTGATTTGAACTAAATGCCTCATAGATGTGCAACATTGAGTTTCTCTAACAGCTAGAGAGAATGGACCAGTGAAATGTAAGTGGAAATGGCCTTTTTCCAGACCTTCATTTTTTCTAGCTTTTTTCATGTAAACCCAAAAAGATCTAAGCAATGAGCATGGTGAGGGCTCACAAGGCCTTTCTATGATGCTGTTGGATTGTGTTAATAACTGTGTGGAAAGAAAATCAAATCCAGAGCAAAAAGAAACAGTCTTTAGGTAAAGAATTACAAAAAATATCACCGGGCACAAGCAAACTTGGGTTATATTAAGGATTAAGAGTTTTAAATAAGGATTAATGCTAGTTACACTTTCCATTGATCATTACTAATCATTGAGCGCTCTCTAGAAAACTCAAATGAAGCATCTAAAAAAAAAAAAAAAAAAAATAGATCAGGCAAGAAATGAGGCACAATACAAGAAGTCGAGTGGTGGTACGTTCAGTATCATGTTATGTACATCTATCCGTTCCTGTAGGATGGTGTTTAAGCAGTTTGTATGAATCCACATCATTTAGAGTGATGAAGCACTTTCCTAAAGATGCAAAAATGGACAGAAGGAAATACTCACACTCGACACAGTGTCAAGCATTATTGACGGTATTATGTTGTGTATAAAATTTCTTTTGAACATTCTGTGTCATGTGCATTGTGGACCTTTTTTTGCATTTTCACACAATATGAATAAAACAAGCCCGTTATAGGTAACTTGGTAAAGCAAGGTCAACATTCTGAGGTCATCAGTACAAATTAATCTTCTATCAATACGTCTGTTGCTCTTTTTTCACCTTTCTCATTGATATCAACTGACAAGTGCCAGCGATGCTTTTGTGGAAACTACATTAAGAATAGCAATCACATCTCCGTGAATGACTGTCCTACTTTGGTAATGCTTAATGACCTCCAAATTAAACTTCACTCCAATTATTGAGGACATTGATGAAGTGTCTGATACAATTATTACAACCAAACTTTTCGCTGCTCTACTTTTTCAGACAAGGATAACGCTGCTTCATTTAGTGAGCTCCAGAGTGAAGAAATAAATATAACTTTTCATGTTCCTTTGGATGACTAAATGATAGGAAGTCACTTGTGTTCCTTTTCTTTCCCAATTCTAAATTGACACTGCTTCTTCCCTAACTGAGCCTCAATTACCACTGAACTGAGCAATTCCATAATCCACAACAGCAACATAAGAAAAAGGATGTTTATATTTTAAGGAGACACGGGAAAATTGATATTTCAGTTTCTTCCCCAATACATTCTCGCTATGGTTTGATTAATTATCACATAATTAAGTCAGTTGTTATATTTATACAATTAATTATAGGATATTGTCGTATCTGACTTGAAATTTCTGATTCTGAAACAAACAAAAAAAAAAAGCAGAAAAAAAGAAGAAGGTCATTAAAACTAAAGAATGTGCTGCAGATTTTTAAAAACATCTAAAGCAAGGTTTGGTGCTTAGGAGAATATAAAGAGAAAGTCGGACCACATGGGATTCAATTTTAAATGATCGATAATATTGACTGAAAAATCAATAATGCAAGAACAGCAATATCTCACGAGTTGACCCAATGTTCTGAATACAAATCTGTGCGTCGACAGTTTGGTACTTGTGTCTATGTCCATTTACTTCATGCTTGATTAAAGGTTGCTGCATACTGCTATGCCGTACATACAGAATAAGCAAAAGCCACAGGTACTCTTCATCTATACTTTTGAGTGTGTAGTTGGTGATTGCTATGCTTAATGGTCTGTCTGTGCGGCATTGATGAAAATACTTTATTTTGCACAAGCTAGATTAGTTTTGCAAGAAATGTATGATTGCAGTGTAATTTAACCCAGGTGATAAGGGCTCAATTAATTGTATTATTCATCATCTACTGATTTGTATGTTTGCACAAATAAATCTAAACTGTTTTTAGCAGCTTATAAATATGTCTGCGACCCTGTCAAGAGAATGTCACAGCTTTCTCACTGCAGCATGAGCTTTCTTCCATAGTGACAGTGAGCAGGAAGAAGCTGGTAAGGAAAATTAATAAAAAGATATTCATTTTAGAAGTAAGGGGCTCTTCTGGGACTAATTTTGAACAGTGACATGATATGATATAATGATTCAAAACAGAAGCAGAAATATGCGGCAACTACAACTACGACAACTGGCATTGGCTTACATCGTTATAGACTTCACTCATAGACTCACAGACTTCACAAGATTTTGCAACAGAAGAGATAAAGAAAGAGAGGTTGAGGGAACTTTACTCTTTAACTCCCTCTGTTTCCTTGTTTCGCTTAGACCCAAAGCAAATCTAAGCCAGGAGACCTCTTGTATTCTGGCCAAGAATAGAAAAGGAAAGAGTGATGAACAGAAGAAAATGTGTGTAGAGCTCATAAATCTGATCAAGATGTTGTTTCCATTTGTTACGACCCGGCTCAAAAGCCGCAACATTAAAAAGGAGATGAATACCAGAGTATGGGTGAGAAGAGGTTTTATCTTAAAATGGAATAGCAGGTTGGCTCAAATGGCTGATGCCACCAAGGCAAAGACAAGTGAGCTCCCCGGACGCTTGCCTCAGGTATGCTTTTATCCACACTTGACTAGGTGTGGCCAATTAGCACCAGCTGAACACACCGAGCAGATTAGAGGCTGCAGAGGGACGTAACACCTCCTCCCTTAAAAGGGTTCCTCTAGGACCCCTAAATTTATTAAAAGCCCCTCTGAAGCCTTCAGGTCCTTGACCCACAAACCTGGAATAAAAGTTAAAGCTAACAGAAGCACAGTGTTCACGTTATAGTTGGCATCTCTAAGCATGGATGGGCATGAGGATTTGAAGTTGTCACACTGAACACACAAAAAGTAACATGTGACCAACACAAAGGAGCACAACAGTCACAAACCCAAAATGATTACCTGGGCCCTATTTCAGGAAGCCGGTTTAGAAAACTCAGAGTGAAAAACGATACTCAAGGTTGAGTAACCCCGAACTGTCCAACTCGGAATATTCGGTTTCAGAAAGGCTGATAACAATTAGTTCAATCAACGCGGAGTTGCGTCAACCCCAAATTAAGCGCGCGCACGAGGATACATAAAGCCTTGATCAGTGGAGCACAGATCAAGCGAGTCACCATGGAGACGGAGGGAAAGAAGGTGCGGTCGACGTATTTCACAGCGCTTGAGGCCGAAACCCTGATGGCAGCATATGCCGACAACATGCACATCTTGCAGAAAAAAAAGTAACACAGCCACAGCTGCAAAAGAAAGGGAGCATGCATGGCAAAACATAGCCGACAGAGTCAATGCGTGAGTGCAAATGTAAACATTGATCTAGGGATCTCCACTCATTTAACACGGTAATGTACTATATCCTATCTATTATCATTGTATACATTTAATGTTGTGATGTGATGTGAGCGCAGGTGCAACCCAACAGGCCCCAAACGTTCCTGGCAGCAAATGCAAATCAATTGCAGTTAGAGGCTACATTCATTGTCTTTCTGTAAGCACTCATTGAAATTATCTGAGCACATTACAAGTACATATTTGCTTACTCTGTGTGCTCAAATGTGAGCCGTTATAGCCAACAGAAAAAAAGCGGAGGCCCGAAAAAAAGGTGGGGGTCCTCCACCACCACCACTCACAGAGGCTGAGCAGTTGGCCCTCAGCCAAAACAGTGGGCGCCCAGTGGCTGAAGGCATCTCTGCGTGGACATCCTCTGAGGCAATAACCCCGCAAGACACAAGTGCCTACATAAGAGGTAAATCCAAAACAATACATGATGTGCATACATCCTTTCTTCACAGTCACCTTTGCAGTGCGACACATTCATTTGATGAACTCCTTACCAAAATGAACTATGTTGTAGTGAAGTTATTGTCCTACTGATTTTGCCTTCCCTCAGTGTCGGTTGTCTTTGAGAGCATAATGACAATGAGGTGTATGGTGATTGGTATCTCTGTTAATTGCCAGTTAGGCCCTTGTAAGTTATGAGTGACCTGTATGACCCCATATTCTTTCAGTTGATGGTGATGGTGTACTGCATCTGGTGCAGCCCCCTGTTGAGCCAGACCAACATGCAGTTGTGAGTACTCGTAATACTCCACAGACTACATGTGTCAACAGTAGAACAGCAATGTTGTTAATGTCTCCACTACAGGCAAATGATGACGAAACAGTGACAGCTGTTACAGAGGAGGACGCAACAGAGACACACCATGAGGTTTACATCTTACAGTGGAAAATATAACAACTGAATACAATGTGGTACTATGATAACACCATGGACTTACTATGTCCCTGACAGAGTGATGATGGAAATGAAGAGGAAGAGGGTCCAGCCACTCCTCCAGCAAACCTTTCCACAGTAGGATGTTCAGCACTGAGTCACAACCAACCTAAGTAGGCATGTACTATGGATGTCAATGCTATATCCTGTGTTGCAATAGCTCCCTGTAAAGCAGCTGTACAAGAC
>NW_024582726.1:0-72660 GCF_018398535.1 Haplochromis burtoni
ACACACACACCTCACTATGTGTGAGGTGTGTGTGTGTAGATGTTTGTCTTGTAGCTTCTTTGTGGTCATGTTGTGTAAATTAAATCCCAGGTTATGTTGTCATTTCAAAACTTACAGTTAAGCTCCAGTGTTATGTTCAAGTTGGAGATAAAAATATATAAATTCAATTAAATTTAAAAAGCAACAACAGCAGAATCACATGACCCCCTCTGTTCTTTTCTATGGTCTTATCACAGCACAGGGAGCAGTGTGAGTCCTTGTTCGTTTAGGAATCCCTAAATTTAAACGAGGTGCAGTGCAGGTATTTTTATCACTCTGAGAGAAAAGTGGAACAGAGTGGACTGAATAAGAAAACTGAACAGACACAATTTTAACTCCCCAGTATCATTTCTTATAAGTGAAAGGCAAAGTAATTGGAAAAAGGAAAATGTCTTACACCAGGTGTAAAAATATACCTTTAATAGGCACCCAACTGAGATGTGCAAATTGAACATTAGGGTAGGTACAGATTATCTCCCCGTGAAGAGAACAAAGTTTTTACATCTCCATTGTTCATGTTTTATCTCGTGTGTTTCTAAAAGTAACAGAAGCTTGTCACCAGGAACTGTTGGGAGTTTTGTCCCAACGATATTCATGTTAAAAAAAATGTCAGCAGATGCTCCAGTGAAAAAGCCACAATCAGTGAATGATGAATTCTTTCTACAGAAAAGAAAACCAATAAAGTGTTGACAACGAAGAAATTTAATCAAATGTGAAAAAAGGAAAAAAAAACACATTATTGACCAAAAAGTCTTTTTATAGCTTCTTAAGCTTATTTACCTTTTTTCAAACAGAACATTCTAGACTGCAACAGTTTTCTTTTACTGAAAACGTGTTTTATAACAATCATACTTCAGCTTTAAAAAGTGGTAAACAAATATAAATGTATGCAAAGAGCTACACAACCTCAGTCTTTTCTCACTAGTTCACAGACTTTAAATCTTTTACTCTGTCAGGCATCTTCTCCACTCTGTGGCTCTTTAAATTTCTTGATCATTCTTCCCACTCCACTTAGTGACACTTGGAAACACAGTGATAACTTTGCATATCCTTCTCCTGCTTTGTGAGCATCAATAATCCTGAATACTCTTTCCAAATCAGAATCAGAATACTTTATTAATCCCGATGGAAATTAGGGTTACAACAGGCAGCACGCTAATGGCGCATGCGCACTTACAAAGGAACCTTCTGACCAACTTTACACAAACATCACATTGGGCAGACATGTCAGAGAGGTAGGCTGATAGGAAAAAAACAACGAAAATACATAACATGAGGTAAGAGGAGGAGAGAAAAAAAACTCCACTCAGACTCAGCTCCTAGTGGGAGAACAGTTTGATAACAGAAAAAACACCTCAGCACAAAAAGCACATGACTATCGATACACCATAGAAACACAAGACAAGCAGTAAAGGGTAAAGGGTAAGAGAGAGCCGGTGTAGACAGCGCATCCGGTCCTGCAGCATGTCTGCGCTGGTCCAGTCGACTGCCATCTTCCCCGGTAGGGCACAAGCATCGAAGGCGTTTGGAAAGGGAGGGGGGATCAGTGTGTGCATATCAGTGTGTGTGTGTGTGTGTGTCCATAGTTCAGCTGAGACAGTGTCCTTCAGGCCAGGCTAAGTAAACAGTCTTCCAGCCAACGCAGGTGGCCTTGCATGGAATGGGGGGACCAGTATAAACACAGTCGCTATCAGGGTGTTTTGTTCAGCTCCAGCCTTGAGGCCGCAGCTGGCGCCGAAGGGGTCTCCACATGAAGTGATGATAGTTTTTACTTTAGTGCGAACAGCTCATATGAATTTCAAAGCTGTTCTAACAGTCCAACACTGGTCTCTCAATCTCCCATTGGAGAGCTGTGAGCTTTCTATGATGTTATCCAAACTTACGTTCCGTGATGTTGTCGTTCTTTTTGCTCAAAGAGTAGGTTCTGAGAACTCACGACCGCAGTGCACTTCCCAAGATGTGATCGAATTTGCGCTCAAAGGTGTTGTTCGAGCTAGCCCCTCCAGATGTAATCCAGTTTTTCACTCAGAGGTCTTGTTCTGAGTGTTCACGGCAGCCGTGCGTTCTCCAAGATCTTCTCCGTGCTGCACTCAATGAGCACATTTTTAGAAACTCACGCCTCGTCCCATCATTTCAATCCCAGCGGGCAGCCTTGTGGGGGTGTGAATAGCCGGTTCTGCTTCCTTAATTCTTTGATAAGTCAGGGCCAAGCCAGCTCCGATCAGCAAGAACCCTGTTATCATGAAAACCCTGTTTCTGTGTCTCCTGGGTTAAAGAGTGTACTGTGCTACCTTGACAATCAGTCCAAAACATCAGCATACCTCTACTGATAATCTTTTCCCCTACCATCAAGCAGAGTACTGAACAACCAGAAATGCAGACCTGATAGGAAAGAAATATAATTATAATTACAATTTTAGAGCTAATAATGACTTAATTGCAGGGAACCAACTGCTGTTTCTTTTTTATGGCTTTTTGCCTGCAACTCTTCCATGACGACCACTTAGGACCAGATTTCCCAAGACTATAAATGGATGTGCCCTGAGCTGGAGGTGCTGTTGGTAATTTTCCCGTTTCTAAAACAACATCAGCTTGTTTGTTTTACCTGCTGGACTGTTTCTATGACTCCTCACTGCACTCCCCAGTCCCCAACATGAACCTGTTCATTCCCACAAAGTTTCTATTAATTAGAAACCTTGGAATTACAACATGCTGGTATTGATGTCATTCATTTTTAGCTTATTTAATTGCTTTAACCATTCTCTTCCCCTTTACTTTAAAGTGCTTACAGATTTTATGCAGGAATGTTAAACTCACACCAAAAGAAGTAATTATAAAAAAAAATTGGTCTATGTATGTGTGTGTATGACCAAATATGACCATATATGCTCCTCCTTAGCATAACTACATCTATCACTACGGTCTTCTTCTGCTAGTCCACCACTACTATGTTTGGTTGGTTAACCATTTGCTAGTTTATCCATCTGTATATGGAAGTCAAACAAGATCTTAGCTTTCTAGCTGATCCCATTCTGACCTCAGGACTTCCAAGTGATACTCGGGACAGATGTTCCTGTACACTAGTTGTGCCATTCCAAGTATGCCCTGCCTGTTAGCTTCTTACACCCTGGTGTTGTGTGCTGAATTGTCTTTACAGAGCATGCATCTGGGGTCTTGCCTGATGTGGTAGACACCCTAACCCTCTACTGACCTTAGTCTTGCACTTAGAACTTGTTCCTGCCGCCATGATTAGTGCCTATGTGCTGTGTTTCAGTCAGAGTTCATCCAGCCGTTGGTAGGATTTCTTCTATATGCCTGTGGTACATGCTATTCAGGTGCCAGTTCTGTTCCTGCTCCTCTTTTTTCTCAGGTTCCTCGGTTGTCCCGATGTACTGACAGATCTTTGTTTCATCATGGATAGTGTTTCTGACACTCACTAGTCCTGAGCCTCCTGCTTCTACAGTCTCAGGGTGTTGGATGTGAACCCCTCTGTAAATGACTGGGACCCAGCACACTGTGTTCACATTTGACAGGTTGCGTTTTATTGATCACTCAGTGACACTTTCAGTCTTGGCACCCACGTCAGACAACTTTTCAGTTAGCTGTACCCTCCCTCTTCTTCATCATCATCAGCACAAAGCATCTCCACCTGACCCTCCAACCTCCCTGGCACCGCCCCTCCCCTGCAGCTGAGCTAGGGACCACACCCTCCATGCGTGGTAAGGACCTTTAGCGTCTTGTCAGTAGCTCCTGTTTCCTCCTTTCCCAGCCGATTATCCCAGCAGGGTATCTGAGGACCGGCAGGGCGTAGGTGTTGATTGCCCAGATCTTGTTCTTCCCATTGATCTAATGCAGAATGACCCCCTTGCTGCAATGAGTAAGGGAAAGCTTTGATGTGTTGTCCCTAAAGGTTGGTTGGACTCCTCAGCTAATGACTACAGTTGTTTGCAAAAGATTATTATACTAGTCTACAAAATTGTTGTTGTGATATTTCTGAACAAACTTTTAAAAAGTTACTCCTTTGACCCCACTGTAACACAAACCCCATAATTTCACGGTACATGTACAATGACAATAAAGAGCTATTCTACTCTACTCTACTGTATTTTTTGAAACCACAACTAGAAAAGAAAAAAAGAGTGTGGTTATTAAATGCATTGGCGTTCCTATGAATGTGGGGCAGAATGACACTTGCAGTGGATTTGACTTGCGTACTTAAGTTGCTTTAAGAAGCACACAGACTACAATGAAAGGAGGGAAACATTACAGCCTTGCAGCAGATGACATCAGCTCTATTTCTTGTTACACAGATGTCAGCAGCACCATAAAACACATTTCTTCCAAGGTTGAGGAGAAACGGGAGGTGAAAATTGGAGTGAGGTGTGAGAGCTGGATTTAAAAAGCTAAAGCTGAATTTGATCAAATTTGTAATGTTCTGCACAAATACAAAGCCCGACTCACTGCACATTATGAAGAGCTCCGCAAAGTTAACTCAGTTTTCTCTCCTCTAAAAACTGTCAATGAAAGAGTAAATAACAGCTGCATAAAAACCAATTATGATGTTACTGGAGCCGTTCTGTAAGATTTTATTGCAGTTATGCCAAATGTACACAACAATGCTGCATTTATTACAGCGATAGCAGTGAGAGACAACCTCTCGACTTAATGTGTCACATTCAGAAGCCTCTGAAGGACAGCACTGGGTGCATTTTACTACCAACACAGACGGGTTTTAGTACGGGGAACTGGATGCTGACAGACGTCGTCCTCGAGATGACCAAAGCTGCCAAGGTGCAAATTTAATTTTGACAGTAGAACCCTGAAGCATGTCATGTGGATACTCAGTTTGACACACAATACAAACGCCAGCAGCAGCTAAACAGCCTGAAATGGACTGTTTTTTAAAAAAGAAAAAGAGCCAAATTTTCTTGCACACCGTCTACTTCTTAGGTGCAACTGGAAACAGTGGAGTGGGCACCAGTATTAGGACCCAGAATCCCATGAATTGAAGTTGAATAGCATGGTTTTATTTTTAGGGAAACTAAACAGCTGTTTGCTGACGTTTTTATACAACATTTTATTCAAATCTGTTTTGTTGGTGACTAGAGCAGGGGCGTCCAACTGCAGGCCTTGAGGGCCGGTGTCCTGCAGGTTTTAGATCTCACCCTGGGTCAACACACCTGAATCACATGAGTAGTTCGTTACAAGGCCTCTGGAGAACATCAGGACATGTTGAGGAGGTCATTTAGCCATTTGAATCAGCTGTGTTGGATCAGGGACACATCTAAAACCTGCAGGACACCGGCCCTCGAGCCCTGGAGTTGCCCAGCCCTGCTCTAGAGTAAAAATAGACGGCAACATCCTTGCAGCAAGGAAAACTTGGTGGTTGTATTGAATCTTTTCACATTTGGTGACCAAATACTTGTGGAGACCAACTACTACCCAGAAGTTGAGAAATCAATGTATGTGATTGCAGGATGACAATCTGTCTTCAAACAATCTGGACTGACTACAATCACTCTCAGATATATAAACAGACAGATTATTAAAATGGTGCAATCAGTCTGAGTCGGTGAGTGCAACTTGTTTGTGATGTGTCTCTTTGCAATAGGGGACTCGACTCCTCTGGTTGCAGGCTGGTGGTATTCAAATATAAGAGTAAGGTTGCTGAGCAGTTATACCTCCATCCTGCTGCAACTGCGTCACTGCTTGTGTTGTAATTTCTGTGTCAACTGTTACGTTTTTAATGTAAGTAGTTTGCCAGTTACAGACAAACAACTTGGCAGCAACTAGACTGCATAGTCAAACTGATAGGAGACAGACTCCATCTTATTGCTGTTTTACTGTCATGTTGTAAGCTGTTTTGAAGACCGCAGCTAACTGCAAGTGGTCGCAGAGCTGGACCCGTCCCCAAACCGATCATCAAGAAGACGGCAATTTTACTGCACACACACTGGTCACACACTGGCCTCCCGCCACTGTCTTCATTAGTGTGACAGCAGAATAAGGATTAATAAGGATTATACTTTATTGATCCCCCAGGGATCAATAAAGTATTCTGATTCTGATTAAAAATAGTGTTGTTTTTTTCAGTTTCTGAAATGACGCATCCCAAACATTTGACAACCACTTCTTTAGAGCAACTTCTGCCTGTTTGTTTGTGCAAGGAGTTTAAGTTTGTACAAATACACATCAGATCACAGACACATGTAACCTGTTTACTCCTCATGCAAACATCTGGGAACATCAGATGTTTGCATGAAAATTAAATTCAAATTTATTTTAACTATATGTACAAGTGATGAGTCAGTGTATACGAGAAACTGAACTCATCATATATCCATCAGAAACTTTTTCTTTTTTCATTTTTAATTATATTTTAAACAGAGTAGGTGAATGTGGTCTCAGCTGCAGTTCCCATTTTTCTTTACAGCACTCAGCAGGATTCAAACAGGAGTGTGTTACAGTCTCGGCTGCCCTCTTACCCCCTCTGCTGTTTAATAACTGCTTTTATCCCTAATTTTTTGGCAGTGTTACCAAAAAGCAAACATAACATTGACGTCATGAGTGTATCAGAACTCACGATCTCTCTGACTGTGTACAATGACTTCATGACCATCGACGCACACACGCGTCCACTCAGTGTGGATCCGTCTGTGAAGAATAATCCCTATTTTACCCTTTAATTCACATTCTACACAGCCTCTTTGTTGGTATGCCTCCATATTTGTGAGCTGTTCTTACTGACTTACATCAGTGTTTCAGTTTTTAACTCAGTCTAGCATTAAGCATGAGCTGAAGATGGTGAGCAGCAGACTTCGGGATTCATACTCTCCAGTGAAAAAGGCTCCATTCATGCCAATAACCTCCCTGAGACAGCAGGTGAAAATAAAGCTGGCACATTAACAGGATAGCTTGGTCAAGTAAATGCTTGGTCAAGTAAATGCATTTGTAAATGCACAGTAAATGCACAGTCAACTGTGCATTTACAAATAAAATAAAGTACCAGTGAGTACTGTACCTGTACAATACTGTGTGCTGTACTCAATATTGCTACTGCAGAGTAAATTCTACTGCACACAAAACTTTGTTATACAGTATTTTATTCATATTTGACTGAGCATTAATTACACAGCATTTCCACTATACAACTTCTTTATCTACCAGTCTGATAGTTACCACTGATCCCATTTTTAAAATCCTGGTAAACCTCGAGTCTTCTGGACTTCATCCTACAGTTTGTGTGTTTGATGTAAAGTCAAACCTCGTTTTTTGATGTTGTGAACTTGTGTCACTCTTCTTTTTTTGGTGCACTCTGCAGAGAAAGTACGTACAGTTTGATTAGTGAAGTTTTCAGTGAGATTTGTGCTCAATACTGCGCTCAGTTAAAATTCTGGGATATTGATGTGATCAGTTCAGTAGCAGAGAGCGTTGTTAATGAGTTAATAAAATTAACAACAGGTGCACTAGAGTGATAACAATGAGACAACCCCCAAAACAGGAATAGTTTTAC
Organism: Haplochromis burtoni; assembly: GCF_018398535.1. NCBI lineage: Eukaryota > Metazoa > Chordata > Actinopteri > Cichliformes > Cichlidae > Haplochromis > Haplochromis burtoni. Next base: position 7,553 of record NW_024582726.1, read on the forward strand.
AGGTGGACACCACTGACACTTTTTCCTTCCTTATCTTTTATGACTGTTTTTATCATCCCTGCCTTTGGCTAGGGACAGGGTCACTACTGGTAGCTCAGTGCAATACCTGAACCCTACAGACATTGGACAGGTAGTCCTCCAGGATGGCACATCAATGCATGTCTTTGCCAAAAGGTTTGCTGCGTCTCCCAGCACCAGTCTCAAGAGCAGGGAGGAGATTCTAGGATGCAGGCGGGTACTGCAGGAGAGCTGGACAGGAACATAGAAGGTCCTTAACCCATTAGCAGAACCAGTATCTGCTCCTTTGTGCAGGGAGGAACAGGATGAGCACTGCCAGAGCTACCAAAGGACCTCCAGCAGGTCGCTGGTGTGATTTCTCTGACCAAATCATCAAAAACAGACTTCATGAGGGTGGCCAGAGGGCCCAACATCTTCTAGTGGACCATGTCCTCACTGCCCAGCACCATGGCGTGTGATTCATCCATTGAATATCAAAACAGCTCCACCAATGGCACCCTGTGGTCTTCACAAATGAGAGCAGATTAACCCTGAGCACATGTGACAGACATGAAAAGGTCTGAAGAAGCTGTGTAGAACGTTATCATCATCCAGCATGGCTGCTGGGCGGGAGGGACGCACGGACCTCTACAGGATAGGCGACGGCACCATGACTGCCATTAGGTATTGGGATGAAATCCTTGGACCCACAGTCAGGCCCTACGCTGGTACAGTTGGTCCTGGATTCCTCCAGCCTCTTGTGGTATGAGAGTATGCAGGCAGATCTGGATGGAGGAACTGATGCTGACTGTCCCCCACGCTCGCCTGACCTAAACCCAGTAGAACCTCTGGGACATGATGTTTCAGTCCATCCCAATCTGACAGGTTTCTCCTCAGACTGTCCAGGAGCTCAGCGATGAGCTGATCCAGATCCTGACCCATCTCAATGTGAACATGTACCAATGTTGTCAGGCTTGCATACAAACATGTGGCAAACCACAGAGTACCATTTTGAGTTGCTGCAAAGAAATGTTGTCAAAACGTACTAGCCTGCCGCATCATATTTTACTTTCAGAATGTCTTTAAAATGATCAAACTACCTCTTGTAGGTTGTTAAATTTGATAATTGATCTTTTTTATTTCCATCCATTAAGCAGCGTGGCATCCTTTCATCCTCTGCTTCCTGATATGTTATCCAGTCCAAGCGGAGATCCAGTGCCATCTTTTTGATTTGATGAGTTTCTGAAGTGTTCCTTTTATTTAGTTCATTTATTCATTTATTTTAACAGGTATATTCTTTATCTATTAAATAAGGTCAAGACTTCAGTAGTCCAAGTTGTCCAAGTAAACCCTGTGAATACTTGAAACAAGGGCGGCCAATCAAGGTAAAGATGTCATAAGAAAGGATGAAAAGGCCCGATATGAGATAAATTAAGACTTTTTAAAAATGCGACTCATTCAAAGCTCCTCTGCTAGAGTTTAATAACAAATCATTTGTAATAAATGGCCACATCTGGTCCGCTTTAGTAGATATTCTGGTTAAATAATGTTTTATTATTGCTCACGTGGCAGAGCAGGTCATCTACCAATCAGATGGTTTCTCTGATGGTATCAGTGGGCGAGAAACTGAACCCTGAGTTGTCCCAATGCAGTCACTGCGTCACATGTCAATGACAAATAGATAAAGGCGCTGTCTGAATGTGAGACTGGGCGAGTGCAGTAGCAAGCGGTTAGACAAAGGTACCAAATAACAACGTTTACCATAACTCATAGCATAAAAACACTGGCAGTGGTCCCCCGAGGCCTCCTAGTGGATGCACCTTTGGTGTGAATTTCAAATCCTAGCTGACTTCCTTCTTGAGTTATCACATACCTCTGACCTTGACCTTTAAGTTAAGGTCACTAAGATTCAAACTGGTCAACAATTTTTAGTAGATACACCCATGGTATCAATCTAAGGAGCTTGGAAAGAAACGCGTCTGGACTCCTTTAAGTTGCTTGAAGACGTTTCACCTCTCAGCAGAGAGGTGGTGGAGAGTCCCAGACGCTTTTCTTTCTAAGCTCCTTAGATGATGATGACCTGGATGATTGAGAACCTTCAGGGACACCATGGTATCAATCTGAGACTCCTACGTCACTTTGTTCTCGAGATACTGCATTCACAAACATCGCCTGCCCGCCCAGCGTGGTGACGAGAAGGGTACAGTGGGGCAAAAAAGTATTTAGTCAGCCACCGATTGTGCACGTTCCCCCACTTAAAATGATGACAGAGGTCAGTAATTTGCACCAGAGGTACACTTCAACTGTGAGAGACAGAATGTGAAAAAAAAATCCATGAATCCACATGGTAGGATTTGTAAAGAATTTATTCGTAAATCAGGGTGGAAAATAAGTATTTGGTCACCTCAAACAAGGAAAATCTCTGGCTCTCACAGACCTGTAACGTCTTCTGTAAGAAGCTTTTCTGTCCCCCACTCGTTACCTGTATGAATGGCACCTGTTTGAACTCATCATCTGTATAAAAGACACCTGTCCACAGCCTCAAACAGTCAGACTCCAAACTCCGCCATGGCCAAGACCAAAGAGCTTTCGAAGGACACCAGGAAAAGTATTGTAGACCTGCACCAGACTGGGAAGAGTGAATCTACAATAGGCAAGCAGCTTGGTGTGAAAAAATCAACTGTGGGAGCAATCATCAGAAAATGGAAGACATACAAGACCACTGATAATCTCCCTCGATCTGGGGCTCCACGCAAGATCTCATCCGTGGGGTCAAAATGATCATGAGAACGGTGAGCAAAGATCCCAGAACCACACGGGGGGACCTGGTGAATGACCTGCAGAGAGCTGGGACCAAAGTAACAAAGGTCACCATCAGTAACACACTACAACGGCAGGGAATCAAATCCCGCAGTGCCAGACGTGTTCCGCTGCTGAAGCCAGTGCATGTCCAGGCCCGTCTGAAGTTTGCCAGAGAGCACATGGATGATACAGCAGAGGATTGGGAGAATGTCATGTGGTCAGATGAAACCAAAGTAGAACTTTTTGGTATAAACTCAACTCGTCGTGTTTGGAGGAAGAAGAATACTGAGTTGCATCCCAAGAACACCATACCTACTGTGAAGCATGGGGGTGGAAACATCATGCTATGGGGCTGTTTTTCTGCCAAGGGGACAGGACGACTGATCCGTGTTAAGGACAGAATGAATGGGGCCATGTATCGTGAGATTTTGAGCCAAAACCTCCTTCCATCAGTGAGAACTTTGAAGATGAAACGAGGCTGGGTCTTCCAACATGACAATGATCCAAAACACACCGCCCGGGCAACAAAGGAGTGGCTCCGTAAGAAGCATTTGAAAGTCCTGGAGTGGCCTAGCCAGTCTCCAGACCTCAACCCCATAGAAAATCTGTGGCGGGAGTTGAAAGTCCGTGTTGCTCGGCGACAGCCCCAAAACATCACTGCTCTCGAGAAGATCTGCATGGAGGAATGGGCCAAAATACCAGCTACTGTGTGTGCAAACCTGGTAAAGACCTATAGTAAACGTTTGACCTCTGTTATTGCCAACAAAGGTTATGTTACAAAGTATTGAGTTGTATTTTTGTTATTGACCAAATACTTATTTTCCACCCTGATTTACGAATAAATTCTTTACAAATCCTACCATGTGGATTCATGGATTTTTTTTTTCACATTCTGTCTCTCACAGTTGAAGTGTACCTCTGGTGCAAATTACTGACCTCTGTCATCATTTTAGGTGGGGGAACTTGCACAATCGGTGGCTGACTAAATACTTTTTTGCCCCACTGTATACCGTCAATAAGCTGCGAGTCTGTCACATGCTTAACACAGAGACAACCATTCACACTCACATTTACACCTGTGGGCAATTTAGAATCACCAATGAACCTGACCAGGCTAACTGCATGTCTTTGGACTGGGACGAAGCCAGAAAACTATCCAAAAGGCCCAATGCAGCCGGAACGTGACGATTTTTGATGTGATTTTCTGAACTAAAACCTAATGACGCACTCACTTTCTCAGTGCTGGCCGCCATCAGAGCGTCCAGTTCCCGAGTCCAGCCAAGAGCATCAACCAGAGCTTGCACACCGCTCACCACATCACCAGCTGCGCGACGTCATTAGGCCGGCGGCTCCAGGTGAACGGCCCCACCAAGTCCCTGTTGATGAGAAGACGGGGCACAGAACTGCGAACAGCTCCAGCAAGACTGGCAAAAGGCTCCACCTAAAGTGCAAAGAGTTAACTGCAGCCCTTTATGAACCCTCAAACAAGAATGTAGATCATAGGTGTCAAACTCTGGCCCGCAGCCTAATTACATTTGGCCCGCGAAGCCATACCAATTACTATTAGAGCTGGCTACTGGGGTATTATAACTAATACTATTATATTATTTAGTATTATAGCTTGTTGATATATAATTATTATATATAATTATTTGGCGAAGCCATCAATTACTATAGACATACTTATTATATACTAATATATGTATTAGTTTAGTATTACTTTGCATTGTTCCATATTCAGTTTGCTTTTACACAAAACTTTTGACTCCATAAAGAGAGACTTCACTTTCATTATAGCTGAGAGGAAGATTTTTTTTTTTCAATAAATATTAATGTTAGCCCGCGACTTTGTTCCAGTTTTGAATTTTGGCCCACTGTGTATTTGAGTTTGACACCCCTGATGTAGATGATGCAGTGACACTGCATGTACATGTTGCAGCTGTAACAGATGGTGCCATGGACATGCAGTGGTTATACTGTGGTTACTTTATCATACCACAAAGTTACCAAACAAACATTTCAAAGAGAAGATGAGCCACGTTGCTTTTCACCCGCCAAGCTTTACTTCCTCACATCTTCTTTTTTAAATAGCATGAAGTATTTGAACAAAGAAGCATTTTTTGTTATTTTGCTGTTATATCCAAGTTAGTTAATGACTTTCACCCAAGTGTTGTAACAATTCTTATATTTAAACTGATTTTAATTTGTCCAGTTACTTTTGAGCCTCTGAAAATGGCTGTGACTCCTAAACAGGTCTTCTGTTCATAACACAGCGCTTTTGTTTAAACCCTTGAATGAAAGTCTGAACAATCACGTTTCGATTGTTTGATTTAAAATCCAAACACTTACAGGCCTCACTGTGTGAAGGTAGTGCGTTTCCTGCCTGAGTTTGAAGCTCACCTCCAGTGATGTGCCCATGATGATCAGCAGGTCTGCCAGTGGGAAGTCTGTGATATACTTGAAGAAGTGTCGTGGAAGCTCCTCACCAAAAAACACGATGTCAGGCTTTATCACACCCTTACAGGTGGGACACTTGGGGACCGTCCCACTCATCACGTCGGGCTAACAAAACACAAAATGTCAAATTACTGTCTACAAGTGATTTTTTTTTCCAACTAAATGTTTTAAACTAATCAGAGTATGACATAAATACACCAGATTTCAATGAAAATACAACCTGAAAAATCCATTAAAAAAAGAAAGAAATAATTGCTTATTTGCAAATTCTTTGAATGAATTATGAGAACTCAAAAGTTCACCTGTACAAGTTTGAGGGAAAAACATATTTCTTGTAGACAGCAGATGCCTGTTTTTTTTACTTGACAGGAAAAACACAAATGCATTCGACTCATCTGAAACTTGCAGCCCAAACAAACAAAATCCTTGTTACAGAGGAACAGAAGAAAGCATAAATCCACACAGTTGACGTGAAGTTTGGGTCTTACAGCAACGCAGACTCTGAACATCAGAACGGAACAAACACTACACGCATCCTAATCATGTGCTGAACAGCTGAACATCTCAGTCTGGTCATTGGTTTATTATCCTGCCAACGTAAGAAGCGCTGATTTCTTCCTTGCTTGTTTAGCAAAAAAATCAATCAAATCAAAACAAACAACAAGGACATTTTTCACAACACCAACACCTGATAAAAAACAAAACAGAATAAAACTCAAGTTTGTCTGCGACCCCTGATACAGTGAGGCACGTAGAGCCCTTAGCACGGAGGAAACTTTCACCCTGATTTATATTAATTCACATGGCACATGTAACTTTCACATCTCTGAAGGCATCGCTGATTACTGGGAAAAAATTCCATTCACCTCTAAAAATCTCATGACTCTACTGTCCTGAGTTTTCCTAAGAACACTTTGAGGGATGAATGTTGGGTTGTTTTTGGGGGTTTTTCTGGCATTTTAGAATTCCATTATCTAGTGTCAGTGTACTAGTTTCAAAGTTGGAACGACTAATATAGCTATGAAAGCAACATGAAATTTACAGCCAGAAGCTGTGTGTCACCAGTATGAGTAGCACTGTTCATCACATCCCAAATATCCAACTTGTCAAAAAAAACCTAACGAAAAATAAAATCCTGAATCATTTTTATGCAATAGTGCGTTCTGACTCACTCTGAGGTCCTCGCCCTCATATTTCCTCAAGCAAGCGGTGCAGGTGGCAGTGGCAAACGTGCCGTGGGCCTCCACCAGCATCTCAGGAGGAATCCCTGCTACTAGAAAGAGGCATAAACACAGAAAACAAGCACATCAAGTTCACTGTCACCGTCTCTGTGATGCACGGTTACATCAAACAACTAAACTTCGTACGTCTTTCCAGGCCATCAATGTTCTGTGTGTACATCCGGAGCAGCTGACCCTTCTTGTGAAGCAGATATACAAAGTAGTGTGTCAGGTTGGGGCGGTAGTTTCCTGGATACAGCTCTTTGGCCAGGGCGAAGAAGGGATTTGGGTTATGGTGGAAAAAGCTAATCTCAAATATGGCCTCGGCGTAAGGCAGGTCATACTGCTGCAGGTTGTCATAGAGACCACTGCCTGGAGACCTGCAAGTGAATCCAAATGAAACTGTTGATCGAGACCAGAATGCACCTTGTCTTTACTGATATGGGTAGACGCCAGGGCAGGAAACCGCAGCTAGCCATATTACCTGAAATCTGGGATGCCACTGGGAGTGCTGATCCCCGCTCCAGCCATCACCACGACCCTCTTGAACTGCTGCTCCTGGATGCTCTTCGCGATATCCTCCAGGGTCTGCTGCTTAGCTGACGAACTTCCACCGTGGGAGAAAAACCCTCGGGTCTGAGTCCAGCAGAGAGATCGTGCATGTCTGGGAAAAGTAAACAGCTGGTCTTGAGCCCCGATCGAGAGTTGGCAGTTCGTCTTGTAATTGAAAGGTTGCTGGTTTGAGCCCCGGCTCCGACAGTTTCGGTCATTGTGTCATTGGGCAAGACACTTCACCCATTACCTACTGGTGGTGGTCAGAGGGCCCGGTGGCGCCAGTGTCCAGCAGCCTCGCCTCCGTCAGTGCGCCCCAGGGTGGCTGTGGCTACAATGTAGCTGCCATCACCAGTGTGTGAATGGGTGGATGACTGGATATGTAAAGCGCTTTGGGGTCCTTAGGGACTAGTAAAGCGCTATATAAATACAGGCCATTTACATAGCACCCTTCTACTCAATTTGAGCACTCAAAACACTTTGTGCTTCACATACAGCGGGTTTAGTAAGTATTGAACATGTCACCAATTTTCTAAGTAAACATATTTCTAAAGGTGCTTGTTTGTTTGTGGCGCAGCTGCAGGGAGACCGACTCGCCTGCTTAGAAAGTATGAACTGGGTCATGAGGCTGTTCTTGTGTATGTGTGGCTGGCAGCTGAAAAGCTGCAGCCGGGGATTGGAAAGCAGCAATCTAATACAGAAGTGTGCTGGAAAGTGAAACGTGTGGTCAGGTCCGTCACTCCTGTCACAGTGCTATTGACATGAAAGTCGGATGTTGGTAACAACTCATCCACACATGCAAAGAAATCAAAGCATAGATATCCATAAATCAAGTTATGTTAAAAAATAATGAGACATGGAAAAAGTACTAAACACATGAAGTCTTGACAGCAGCTGAACTCTGTCAGCTAGAAAGTGCAAATAATACCAGCTGCTTCAGTCCCAGTTGGTGTCATATTACCAAAGTATCACACAATAAACATCTGATGAGGGATAAAACCAAGGAGCTCTCTCAAGACTGTTGCAGCTTTGTTGTTGCAAAGCATACTGATGGCACTCCGTACAGAAGAGTTTCCAAACTACTGAAGGTTCCAATGAGCACTGTTGGGGCCAGCTTGGAGCTGGAGTTCTTTAAGTTTCCTGAAGGTGTTTCACCTCTCATCAGAGAAGCTTCTTCAGTTCTAAGAGCAAATCGTGGAGAGTCCCAAGTATTTAAGCCCTAGTTGGAGTTATCCCTTAAGACAGCTGTTGACCCAGTGTTGATCAAGGGCCTCATCACATGAGCCAAGGTGCGAAGAAAGGGCGTGGGGCATTATCAGCTGACGTTTCAGGGGAAACCTTGCCCCATCATGTGACCTACTGAGATGAACTGACACAAGATGTGACACTGTTAAGGCGCCTGGGAAGGGCTCTCAAAACTGGATTATAGGTGGCAGTTGTCATAAGCCCCGCCCTCTGTTCAAGGGTGGCTTCTGTCACTCCTCTTTCAAACTACCCGTCTTCTCTGTCCAAAATGTGAACGTTTATGAAGTGTCTGTGTGCTCTCTCCAGTGTAGAGGTCTGAGCATGCCTCGCTGCACTGCACAGCATACACTACGTTGTTTAGTATGTGTTTGGGAGTTTCAGAGAAAGAAAATAAAGTGTTTCGAAAAGCCCAGCCAATCACCTGACCAAATGAACATCTATGGAAAGAACTAAAGGGCAGATGGAACCTTCAGACATTTGAAGAGTGTATGGAAGAAAATCACACCTGAGCAATGTATGCAAGTTGTTTCTCCATACAGGAGGCGCTGTCATCACTATACAAAGCACTTTTAATTTGTCATTGACACACCCTCCGATGGATACACCAGGGGCAACTCGGAGTTCAGAATCATTCCCAGAGACACTTCAACACTGGGACTGGAGAAGATACACTGATGTTCCCACTGATCCAACATTAGGAACGAGAATCAGAGTAACTCATAATAGGACATCACACGGCATCCCTATAGTTGTAATGCTCATTAGACTGACTAAAATTAAAATTTCTATTAATAAGAAAACTGGAACGTTATGGTGTCAGAGGGGTAGTTTTAGATTGGGTCCGGAGTTATTTAAGTGACAGAAAGCAGTTTGTGAAAATAAATGGTGGTTGCTCCTTATGTATGGACATTGCTTGTGGTGTACCCCAAGGGTCAGTTTTGGGTCCAAAATTCTTCAACTTGTACATTAACGACATCTGTAAAGTGTCCAAAGTATTAAAAATGGTTCTCTTTGCTGACGATACAAACATTTTTTGCTCTGGTGATGATCTGCAGAATTTATTGGAGGATATGACTAATGAAATAAGTAAAGTGAAGTTCTGGCTTGATAAAAACAAATTATCATTAAATTTGAATAAATCTAAACTGATGTTATTTGGAAATAGTAGTTTAAATACAAATGCAAAGATTCAAATAAATGGTGTTGATATTGAAAGAGTCAGTGAAAATAAATTTCTGGGGGTAATAATAGATGAAAAACTTAACTGGAGAGCTCACGTAAGATATATTCATTCCAAAGTATCACGAAGCATTGCAGTACTAAACAAGGCAAAACAGGTATTCGACAGAACATCACTTCATATTCTCTACTGTTCACTGGTTTCACCATACTTAAGCTATTGTGCAGAGGTCTGGGGCAATAACTATAAAACCACATTACATTCACTTTTTACTCTTCAAAAAAAAGCAATTCGAATCATCCACAATGCAGGTTATAGGGAACATACAAACTCACTATTTTTGCAGTCTGAAATATTGAAAATTGACGATATAGTGAAATTCCAAACAGCACAAATTCTATTCAAAGCAAAAAATAAAGAACTGCCAGGTAATATTCAGAGTATGTTTTTTTTGAAAGAAGGAAGTTATAATTTAAGGGGTTTTTGTAACTTCAAAACAATGAAGGTACGTACTACAAGAAAAGGCTTTTGTGTTTCTGTTCATGGAGTGAAACTATGGAACAAACTGAATATGGAATTAAAGCAATGTCCAAACATAAAACTGTTCAAAAAGAGTTATAAAAATATGATCTTCTCGACTATAAAGAAAAGGAAAATATTTAAATTAAGTGAATGTCTCTATTTAAAAACAAACAAAAACAAAAAATTCATGATGTGATATTATAGTAAGTATATCAGAAATCTGTTCACTATTTTTATTACAAATTATATCAGTAAGGAAGCTGACTAAATATTACTGATAATTTATGGCAAAGGGGTGGGATTAAATAAGTGTGTACTTCTTCCCACTCCCTTTCAACATGTAAATTAATCAGAATGTTTTTTTGTATGTAATTTGTATAGTATTTTTTTCTCTCTTATTTCTTTTCTAAATGTACTTGTATATTGTTCACATGTTGAAATAAATTACCAATCAATCAATCAAAATATCGCTACATGCAGCGTTGACAGCCAGGTGATGCCTATATTGCATCACCTGGACTCCGCTGTCATGCTTCTTGTATCCATGCAGGTACCTGGACAGAACTGTTGCACCTTCACTTGGAAACGAGCTCCTTCGATCGAAGCCTAGAAATCAAATACTTGTGTCAAATATAATAGGTCATACATGCATTTTGTGTTGCATCATTTGAGCTCTCTCTGTGCACTAACCTTTAGCGGAGAGCGTCCAGCTTGCTCTTGACCGCAGACTTCGACAAAGTCTGGTAGGTAACAATAACAACGAGCAGCTAACAGAAGAAGCCATAACAAAGCTGTAGGATTCAAAATAAACTTCACGCACACTTTCACTGCATGGCCCTTGCTGTCACCGTTTTACAGAAGCCGATTTTAGCTCCTTTGAAAATAGCTATATAGAATGACTGCCTGCAGACCTGCAGAACTGTGTCCTTTGACCTCCTTTTTGACAGTTCTGTAATATACGACGTTACAACTTAGCTTCAGTTGCACAAACTTGCAATTTATAATTTATCCGTCGTTTGCTTATTAAAAATATATCCCATAGCAATAAACATAACGCGACTGACTGCACCCAAACAACTTAAGTTACAGAAAATCTTAGCTAGCAATAAAAAAAAACCCAAAACGCCTCCTTCATTTCCCATAATTCTTTGCGCCTGGCAGCATCGGCGCAGTCCCATTATCACAACACGACAGGCTGCTTGACATTAGCTAAAAATTCAACAACACGTATTAGTATAGAATAAACTACATTTTGTCGCTATCATGAAAGATGTTACTGGGTACCTCAAGCAGCAGCAGAGTAACAGCCCCACGCCGGAGCTGGCGTCGGAATGGCACGCGCTGGAGGATTTGTACAACAAAAGGTACAAAAGTCGTAAGAAGTGGCAGCTAGCCGCTAGCGCTAGCCTAGCTTACATTAGCTAGCCCATTCATTGGAAATGCAAGCTGAGTCATGCACGGAGCTGAGGTTAGCTGTTGTAGCATAGCTTTAGCTCACGTTGGCAGTAAGCTTAAGCTTTAAATTCGGAACAAAATGATATTGTTTTCTAAACACTAATTGAGTTTTAGGTTTGAGCCCAGCACTAATATTTAGGACAGCGGGAGTCTATTTGTTGTGCTGTCACAGGTTTTTGTAGCTGTTACTGTGCATCCTTGCTAACAGTGTCAATTAACCGTAAAACAAGAAAACAACCTGTAACTGTTCAAACAGTCTTTTAATCAGTTTGACAAGCAATAATCATTAGATGTTTGTTGTAAGCAATAACAAACATCTAATTTCTGGCCTCCATGATATCAGGATTTGTTTTTCCTTATTATGTGTCAGTTGACTCTATATGCATTTGGTATTTTGACAGTGTTCAAACAAAGCAAATAATTAAAGACGGCCCTTTTAGCTATGCAGTGGCCAATTTTTCAGTTTTTAACCCTTATAAACGGATAATGGTTTGTAATTGAAGTTCACAGGCTAACTGAAAGTTCTGATATGTAATATTATAAAGTGGGAGACATACTAAAAAGAAACCTTAAGGGAATCTGGTGGATCTGTTATGGGGGTGCTTTGCTGACATAGTTTGGATCTCCTGCTCCCTTAAAAGGAAGGGCCACTGCAGTTCAATTCTGTGTTGTTCATCGTGATTTCAGCAGCAGGGAGGGACTCACTGAAAAGTGTGCTGCAGAAGGGGGGGGGGACAAGACTAAAATAATGAGAACTCTGGCCGCTGACACTGTGGCAATAGACTGTAGTGTTAAACCATCACCATTCAAACACCAGTATCGAACACGTGGTGACCCTCGTTGGCTTTTCCTGTGATTTGGCACAGATATACATATCTTCCCACTGGATGACTGTTCTCAGGAATGATAATTGCTTTCTGTTCCTGTCTGGCTATCAAGACCCCACACCTTTGGAGCGGAAGTCACAAGTTCGATTCCCTAATAAGGGAGTAAGGGTCTTGGCTAGGCCCCCCATGCCAAACGCCAAGCCCTGGAAAGGCACAGCTATGTCTTCAGCTCAGACACGACACATTTCACTGCATGTTGTACTCTGTATGATTGTGTATGTGACCAATAAAGCTTGTTTCCAAAAGATTCTGTGTAAATTCAGGTAGTGCTCAGTCTGTTTGGCCCTGTTGGTCTAGTCTAGTCCATAGAATGAGTACTACTCTATGGGGGTGTCGTGGGATTTTTGGTGAATAAAGTCTCTCAGCTCTTCATTGCACTCTTCTCATATTTTGATGTAGTTTTTGGCTGATATCATGAATTGAAAGGAACTGGCAGTTGTGACTGATTTGAACTGTTTTCTTTGTTCTGCCCTTAGATTGTGGCATCAATTGACTCTGAAGCTGATGGTCTTTGTCAGAGATCCCTGCTTCAAAACAGGCGATGGTATCATACAGGTAACTGCATCTCAGCCACTCTTTGTAATGCTTTACACAACATACAAGAGTAAGCATGATTGTCAGATATTGAGAACAAAGTAATTCTGTTGCCTTATTTGTCAGAAACGTATCAGTATTTCAATAGAGTATTACCAAAAATTGAATGATACTTGACACACACACACACACCCCCCCCGGCAGTTTGCCAGGTGTTTATGTATTTTTTTTACACTATTGAAGAGGTGGAGGGGTTAGCTAAAACCCCTTTCGGCTGTGTGGTAAACAGCAGTATATGAGTTCCAGCTGATGGCATCACAGGTGCCTCATTGGACCAGATCTTGGGTTTTTTTCCACTAATCCAGGTTGTTTTAGCTGCACCAGACTGTGGTGATATATTATGTGTTTGCACTGCAGCTTCACAGCACTGGATAGTCCCACTGAGACGCACTGCTGTGGTTCAGTAGCAGGGCCCACGCTGGCCACCCAATGCCAGTCTGTTCCTCTGCCCTCCTTTTCAAAACTGTGCTGCAGACTAGAGAATATACTGTTTTTAATGCCCCATGTTCACATCAAAACATATATTATTTGCAGTACTTGTTTGTACTTTCACTTCAAACTTGTTTTACTTTTAGAGATCATTTTTAGCTACAACACATCGGAATTACTGCTAATACAAGCTGAACTCTGTCAGTTTGAACTGCTTCACCCTGAAAACGTTGCAGCGTTGAACATGAGTGGGTTCTCATCTTTACATACTTTACCTGTTTGCTCATTCACAACTTCTTATTTTTATTATTGGACTCTAGCTTTGCATGACTCATAGTTCATTTGCATGGACTCTTGATTTAAGCCCCTGTTAAATAAGCCAATTTATAAGCCTATTTAAGCCAATCTTTTTCTTATTGGCTGGCCCCAGCAGGCAGAAGGTTTGAGCAGGTGGGTGGGGCTTCTGTGCTTACAGCCAGAACTGCGTTGCTGCAATGACAGGGGTTCCTTACACATACTGTGAAACATTATCATGTTTATTAGTGCTTAATATGAGCATCCACCTTTGATACAGGGTGTAGAAAATAAGGAGAAGCAGAACAGGCCTTCTTTAAGCACATACATGCATAGATTTGACCAGCATGCAAATGGAAAATACATTTCATAACAAAGTATCTGTACAGTTCTGCTGAAAATGAGAAGTGATGCCACTAAATTATTCCGACGCCTACATGGTCTCTTGTCATTGTCATAATTAGTTTATCTTGAATATTTAAGTTTATGCAGCAGCAGTTTGTCGTACATGTAGACTTACTGCATACTAGTATATATTAAAACATATCATACCAAAGAGGCCCTTGGTACAGATATTCACTAATGTCATAGCTACATTTCTAAGGTAATGAATAACACTGTCCACTAAATATTCTCTCTTTTCCGTTTCTTTTTTTTCCTTCCAGCTTTATGAAAATTTCATGAGTGACTTTGAACACAGGTGAGTTGTTCATCCGCTTGTCCTAAACAGAGCAAATACAAGTATTTACTGTTTTTTACCTGTTAATTTATAATTTTTGTTCCTTTATCAGAATCAATCCATTGTCGCTGGTGGAGATTTTACTGTTCGTTGCCAGACAGATGTCAGGTACGGAGAAATGGGAACATTTTCTTTCTGTTTTAATTCATTTTTTGGCATTAAAATCCAACGCTGTTTGTGTCTAGATCAAAAAGATGCCATCGTTTTTCTTGAAAAGACCAGGGAAAAGGTAAGATGACCAGACACCAGCATGACAGGTTGCTTTGAAGTTACATTCTGCAAAGTGCACTTTTGACCAAACGTCTGCGCGTCTCCACCTGGTTCAGGTGAAAAGCAGCGAGGAAGCAGTGATTCTCTGCAAGACCGCCATCGGCAATCTTAGACTTGAGATCAACGACGTTCCTGCCACAAAGGTAAAACTCTGAGCGAGGTGTCGGCAGACTTGAGCTCAGATATAGCATGTGACAGAGCGTTTCCAACTGCCTGGAACGTTCACGTGATGTTTCTGCCTGTTAGCATGAGAAAAACCAGCAGCTGTTAAACCCACAAGTGCAGTCCAAATGGCACTTGGGTGTAGATATCCTTGAAATAACTCGTAGGTGTTAAGTCATCGTTTTCTTGCTGCCACACTCATGCACACCTGACATTTTCCCTTCCTCCAATCTTTGCGCTCATTGTACAAAAATGTGACATCTCCACCTCCTTCCTCACAGACGTCACCGTTCACAAACTCCAAAATTAGGATGAGTGCACAGCCTTACACCCAAGCGCATGGAGAAGAGGGAATCAGTGAAATCTGTATTTCAAAGACAGTCAGTTGAGATAAGGTTATATATTCCAATTGAGTTGGCGTAAATGCTCAAGTTAGAGCTGTATGGGCTGCAACAACCTTCTTTTTTGTGATATTCACTGAAGTCAGAACACATGTTGGGTGGTGGTGTCACTGATGGACAAAAAGTGCAGCTGTTTTCTGACTGTGGCTGTGAGAGAAACAACAGGACACAAATGAAAATGTTAAAAAGAAGTAGGATGTGTATAAAATCCAGCTTCACTTTGCAGCCATAGGAGTTGCTGCCTCCGTGGCCATTAAGAAGAACACAGGTGTGGGGCACTTTCACATCACCTTCCATCTTTTTTATACAGTCTGTGGTAAAACGGGGTGTTAACCTGATCCACGTCTGTAAATAAAGTGTGTGTGGAGAGGAGAAACCCCCCGAGGTGTAACAGCTTCAGGTTGGGTTTAAAAGCAGTGATCCATCCACTTATCGCCTTCCCTGTTTTTTCCACCTGTAGAAAGAAATTGAAGAAATTGAGGAAACGTTGAATAACTTGCCTGGAGTGACGTCAGTCCACGGCCGCTTTTATGACCTCTCCAGTAAATACTATCGCCTCGTTGGAGACCACGCTGCCTACTATAAGGACGCCTTGCGCTACCTGGGCTGTGTGGACATCAGATGCTTTCCAGGTAAACAACAGCATGAATTAAGCTGCGTGTCAGTCAGAACACAGCAGATCACTCGTATTCAGTTCATTTTGTAATTGTTGTTCACAGAGACGGAGAGGCAGGAGAGGGCGTTCACGCTCGGCCTGGCTGGACTCTTAGGAGAGGGAGTTTACAACTTTGGAGAGCTGGTGGGATTTGAACTCTGTTAGCCACATGTTGTGTAGCTCGACCTGCCTGTGCTGATTACTCGTGTGGCTTCTCTGTGCAGCTGATGCATCCTGTGCTGGAGTCGCTGAGGAACACAGACAAGCAGTGGCTCATTGACACACTATATGCCTTCAATGCAGGCAATGTGGAGAAATTTCAGAGCTTAAAGTCTGCCTGGGGCCAACAGGTGGGGACTCATTTTAATGCCTGAGATGTGTGTAATGATGACTTGTCATCTATAACAGCTGAATTTATTCTGACACATGAACTGGAGTTTCTGCAGGTGCAGGAAATAATCAATAACCCCGTTTAAAAGTCACAAATAAGTAACGGTAACCTCAGGCGAACATGAATAAGACCTTTGTAAATAAAGTTTGAATTTTTCAGGTTTAGGTGCTGAGTGCTTGTTTTTAAGACCTCTGCCTGTGTTTCTTCTCCCTGTCTTAACTGCATTTTGTTGAAAAATCTTTAATCCAGAGATGATCTGGCAAAGTCTTCACGTGTATGTTTGGGTCAACTCACTGTTTTCTCTGTTGGTCACAGCCCGACCTCGCGTCACAAGAAGGTAAACTGATGCAGAAGATTCAGCTGCTCTGCGTCATGGAGGTGGGATTGCCAGTTAGGTTGTAAACACTGATGTGTTATGACGTCAGTTTGTCCACAATAAACTGAACATCTTCTCGTTCCCTTCCAGATGACATTCACTCGTCCTGCGAATCACAGACAGCTGACCTTCACTGAAATCGCTCAGAGTGCCAAAATCCCCGTTAATGAGGTCAGTGTGGTCAGAACGTGTGTTTAATCAGGGTGTAACTCTGATAATGAAATTAATGCTCACCTTTGATAACTGGAGATAATGTTGTTTGTCCTAATACTGGTCACATACAGCTGATCCTCGTGTAGGCTGATGGTTGTATCGGTCTGTTTGTAGGTTGAGCTGCTTGTGATGAAGGCTCTGTCTGTGGGCCTGATCAAAGGGAACATTGACGAGGTGGACCAGAAGGTGCAGATGACCTGGGTGCAGCCCAGAGTGCTGGACCTGCAGCAGGTTGGTCACAGTGATGCCAGCTTTCACTGTTTACAGCTTCATTGGTGGGCTGATGTTATCTGTTTGGTACTCATGTGGGTATAAGCATTTATAACAGCTGATAGGTTTAAAAAGGTCAAAAATAAAGAAGACCGACAAGAAACACCCTTCAACCATGAGTGTCGATGTTACAAAGCTTAGCCACCAGAGGGCAATCTGCAACTTCCCCGACAAGCTGATTCAAGCAGAATATAAAGAAGCAGATAAAATAACTGCACATCAATGTTATGTTTGTCTGAAAGAAAAATATCGGCCCTGATTTTTCAGTCTCTAAATATCAGTATGACAGTTAAAAATCAGTATCTGTAGGGCTCTTTTTAAATTCTTCTTTAAATATAGAAACATCAAACACTCTAAGCATGTAACAAATGTGTACAGCAGCTCACCCAGTAATGGGACCTGAAATGCCCGTTATGTCGACAGTAGTTATGATTACTGTACCTGTTGGTCTGACTCTCCTGTTGGTCGCCGTTTCAGATCAAAGGGATGAAGGAGCGTCTGGACTTGTGGTGCGACGACGTGAAGAACATGGCCGTGCTGGTGGAGCAGCAGGCCCACGACATCCTCACCTGAGCAAGACTGACCCCGAGTCCTCAGAGGGAAGCTTCACACATCTGTTTAATTTTGTTACTGTCACCATTTATTAACAGCCTGTAAATTACACTGTAGTATTTTACACAAAAATACGTTTGGTTGGAACACCATATGTACTGGAGCAAAAACTTCCAATAAAGTCTTTATAAAAATCACATCCATGTTTCTAATGATCTATATCCATGTATAAAATGTTGAAACACCAGTAACATTAGCTGAACCACCTATACGTGGTTTGTGCCAAACCTGCAGTGCTCTTTCAAATTCTTCATCACATTCGCGGGAGATCAAAATCCAAAGAATTTGATTTATAATCATTTCTTTAAAAATATAGGTGTGTGTGCGATAGGCTTGTAGTCAAGACCGCCTAAACCAAGACGAGACCAAGACAGGAGGGTATCAAGACCGAGACAAAAAAGTCTTTAAACTGCAGCCAGATGCTGCTTCGTTTACGGGTATCAGGCATATTTATGTGTTCTTGCTCTCGCACAGCCCTCCTCACCGCTGTCTCACTCACTCACTGAGAGGACAGACGCACGCTCCACTTGACTGTCGCGTCCATCACCCTCTGTTTTTCACATAATGATATTATCTTATAGCCTCGCATGTGATTGGCCACAATATGGAGGGATTGGAGCATAGCTGAGCAGCCAAAGGAAATTAAGTGAGGAGCGGCTCTCGCTCAATGGGAGTCGACTCTGATTCATCACAAAGCACTCTCTAAGCACGGCTCTTAGAGCTGATGCTTTTGAAATGACACATCATCGAACGTTACGTTGTGTGTCATGGATACTGTTGACTCCAAATCTCCCGACCACTATGTCGATCTGAGACAGCAAGACCGAGACAGTGAGACCAAGACCACATAGAAGTGGTCTCGAGACATCCAGCTTTAGTGTGAGACAGACAGACAATCTTTGTGGAAGATTTAGTTGAGACTGACCCACCTGTTGAGGTGGCGGCAGCATACACATAATATGATCACTGCAGAAGGATGATGACTGATGACAAAGCCAGCCGGCGATGATTATTCGTATCTTGAGAACTAACCATTTCACTTCATGTTGATCACGTTGCATTAAAATTGGCGGCAGTTCACCAAGTGCACTACAGAGGGCACTCTAGATGGTCTCATATAAACCTGCTTCAGGATGGAAAGCTCAGATTTTATTGTCATTTTTCAAATACAGCATCAATAATTTGTGTGAACTGAAATAAAATAACATTTTAGGGACCTTTTTTCTATTTTGCTTATAACTGACTAGTCATCCAGTGACCTTAACCTGGGTAATCCTCCTTTCTGACTACCAATCACGAGTCGAGTTATAAAGGAATGGCCTCGTTGTTCTAGTCTATGTGACTAAACACATAAAACCAGGAAATATTTACAAGTCACTCTTTTGCTTCACTTTTCAAGCGGGGATGTTTGGTCTTTCGTACACAGGTTGTATTTTTATTTATTTTCCAAAAACTAAAATGTAACGATAAAAGGAAAAAACTGTGAAATTGAATATACCAACTTCTATCACTGCATTACTGTGATGACGACAAAGCCTTAAACACCTCATTATTCTGATCACGCACTCTAATTCTTCTCCTCGTCATTATCTTACATTTGTTTTCTCAAGATTACAACAATCCCATAAATATTACAGCAATAATTGTATGACAAGGTCTTATTTTGTTTTTGGGAATGTAATGTGCGGCGGTATCAGTATAAACCAGCCACTGAACACATGGAGCTGATGATCCAATAGATAGAGGATACTTATTCAATTATTACGTTTTCAGAAAGTTAAAGGAAAACTGGCAGCCTGACAGAGGCATGAGAAGAAAAGCCAACGCACCCAGAAAGTATCCACGATGCTCACGTGTTCCACATTATCTTACAGCCTTCTTCCAAATGATTAAATTCATTTTTCACCTCACAGTTCACACATGTTACCCTGTAATGATGAAGCAAAGCATTTGCTTGAAGTTCTTGCACGTTTGATTCAAAATAAAAACACCATTCTGAACATTTCTGCAGTATTGAAGGTCCCAGTGACCTTTATTGTCCTTTTCTTCAATGTTATATTTTCATATTTCTTGTAATAAATTTGCAAGAATTTCAAGCAAACCTTTTGAACTTAATAATTTTAGAGTAAGGCTGTATGACAACAGGTGGAACGAGTCTAGTGCTGTGAATTCTTTCTGGATGGAGCGTAAATCAGTAGGATTTCATCTGGTGTCCAACATTTAGTCCAGTAGTTCCCCAGAAACAGCATCTCAGTCTGGACCAAAGCCGACCAACCAGTTTGCTGTTAGCACAGTTAAATTTGACTACACCTGCTGAGGTGCATAAAGTTGCCGTTGAGGAGCACTGCTCGCTTTTACGCCCTTTGGGTTACAACTGTTTGAGCTTATTAAGAAATTTAAAATAAAACCTGTGTTTCTTACAACTCTGGTGCCAGTCTGCTGCTTATGCTGCAGGCCGTAACAGGAGACATATGTAAGGTTTAAAAGTATATTGCGAATTCCTAAGATTAAAAACACACGATGGCCCTGATTTACCCACACAAGCCATTAAAAACATATTTACATATAGACACAGACATACAGGCACACACAGACACAAACATCCATTCCCACCCTCATGCTCTCATATGCACTTACTCCACACTCAACCAATGTGGAGACTAGAGATGGCACGATACCACTTTTTTATGTCCGATACCGATACCGATATCATAAATTTGGATATCTGCCGATACCGATATGAATCCGATATAGTGTTTTTTAATCAACAAAACTGTTTTTTAAAATATCTTGCTGCATTTTGCAAGTCTGCAAGTTCATACTCAAGTTTAAAACAACAACTACACTAAAGCTATTCTGTTATACCTGTATACAAAAAAAATATTTCATAGTTCAGCAATACTGATCAATCTAATAAACTTAGACCTACACCATCCTCCCTATTCTGGTATTTTAAAGAGTACTTAGCGTAAATATTAAGCAACCTAACTAATAGGGTTCCAACTCCCAGCAACAACAAAAATAAATAAATAAAAAATAGGGAACCACCCCTCACGCGCCACCTCATGATGCTTAATCGACGTAATCAACATTAATTTGATGCAGTGTGAAAAAAAATGCACAGAAATCAATTATTTTTCAAGAAATATTAAATAGATTCAACATCTTTCTTCAACAAAATTGCAGACTGCACAGATGGTACCTTCCCAAAGGAAAAAGTACTATAGCTTACTAGGGTATATATATTAGACTTAATAGTCACTATATACAGTAATTGACTTCTATTCATTTTACATCAAATTAAAACTTTGGGTGTCAGATAATTATTTATTAAAAGCTAGACATTTTAAATGAGAATAAGAAAGAAAAGTATGTCTTTGTGCCCCCTTTTCCCAGTTAATGCCCTATCGGCCCCCCTGGCTAAACTTTGCTAGATCCGCCCCTGCACAGTTACCAGCCGTCAGCTACGTAGAAAACGATCCTGGTGTAGAAAGTAATATTAAATAAATTGTAACAACAGCTTATCAAGCTTAAACGTGCTGCTGTTGTTCAGCCGCTGGTTTCCTCTTTCTGGTGCAAAGTGGACCAAAAACAAACAAGAGAGACTCGCGACAGAAAAGCCGATCAGCTGATCATTAGCAGTTTCACGATTGAAGTAGCAGCCGGAGAGCGAGAGGCAGTCGCTCGTTAAGCTTAACGCAGGAATGCTTTACAAACATTCAGAGATGGACTTACACACTTGCTTTACTTCTCTCGGGGATAACTTTGTCGGAGATGAAATGCCAGGTTGCTAGCGAAGCTCCAAATGCTATCCAGACCACCGACAGGTCCCGCATGCCACAGCCGCTCTATCACGTGATGCATACTGCTCCGACGTGCTAACGTTCTGAGGTGAGTTACGGCGTATGTGAGGTGCTTTCGTGATATTTAATGGATCGGATTACATTTTTTATTTTTCTCCGATATCCGATCCAGTAATTTAGGTCAGTATCGGACCGATACCGATACGTAATATCGGATCGGTCCATCTCTAGTGGAGACAGACATAAAGAGACGCTGTACACACGATCACACTCCCCAAGCGTACTCTACAAACCGGGTCTAGGTACCCTTGCCCCTGGAGGGGGGAACTGCACCCAGACCCAGGTGGTGTTACCCTTTTCCCTGCGGTGGGGAGAGGCAGACCGCCCCGACTCCGTAGCAGCAGGGAGGCCCCACACTCCAGACCGCAGTCGGACGGCCAACTCCTCCTAGCCCCCCCGCTCCAGCAGGCCGCAGAGAATGGGGGTGGGAGAAGACTCCAAACCTCCCTCCACCATATGTCAGGTTGGGTATCAGGACGCCACCTCTCTGGGGACATCTCAGGCCCTCCAAGGTTTGGAGGCCTATCTCCCCCCACCACCACTTCCCCTGCCAGTGGCGGACTCCCTCAGATGTCGGTGCGTTGGTGGTTCTTTGTGTCGGGGGTGGGCGTCCAGGTACACACCGGCTCACTCCTTGGCGGCCGCTTATCGGGGCCTGGAGCCTGGGGCTCGCTCGGGCCACTTCGGAGGTGGGGTGCCCCCGGCCTCTCGGCCTGGGGCTCGGTCACTCAGGCACAGCTGGCTGCCGGCGGAGCTCACGGGCGCGTCACTGCAACTCCCCCTGGCTTCTGCTCCGCGGCTGCTGAGTGAGCCCTCATCTGGGACTCTCCTCAGCTCTTTCTGGGACAGTGGCGCGGCTGCCCCTCTGTTGGTCTTCCTTGGTCTCTTGTGTTCTGGGGGCCTCTGGATGTCTGGAGTTTTGATCTCCTCCATACCTGCTTCACACCCTGGAGGACGGGGCTGTGGCCCCCCCACACTCCCTAGCAGATCGTTACATGGAGAAACCTTTGGAATACAAGCGCGCTGATCCACACAGGTATGCACACAGGTGTTCACTGCTCGTAGACCCAAATTACACCTTTCTTGGCTGCTACTTCGAAGCACATCTATCCTGCGTGCTGCACAACAACATTGAATATTTAGTATTTACTGCTGTTTACACTTAGCTAGATTAATGCGATGGTGTTGTGTTTAGTATGTTGCTTTGTTTTTGTTTGTTTTTTGTCTTTTTTGCTTGTTTTCTATTCCTCTCTCAACAGGTGATCCAGGAGATTTTTATTTCTTTTCTCCCCCCCTTTCTCACTGTCCCTCTCCCCTTCTGTTTTTCCTTTCCTTCCTCTTTCTTTCTCCCTTTCCTATCCCTCACTCATGTCTGTCCCGTCTGTAACATCTGAAAATAAAATATAATAAATAATAAAAACAAAGATCGACCAAATGGACCAATACGGCAATGCCACGATGATCCATTTGGCAAAGTAAATCCATTGGGTATCCTTGTTGGTCTTCAGACAACAATTCTGATGGCTAAAGAACCAAATGGGACAGGCAGAAAAAACAAAACAAAAACATATTTACACTGGCAGCCGGGTAAAAGATAAAGCCTCTTGAGAAATAAGCGTCAGTGTATCGACTGTGGAGCTTGAAAGCGCTGCCGCTCACAATCCCGCTCTTTGGTAGGATTAAACACTCCAACACGCTTCTCTTTACCGGCTTCAGTTAATTCAAAATGCAGCTGCGCGTCTTTTAACAGGTACGAGAATCTATGCATGCATAACTCCAATTTTAGCCAAACTACACTGGCTCCCTGTTAAATATCGCATAGATATGAAAATTCTTTTATTCACTTTTAAAATTCCGAATAATTTAGCGCGCAGCTATCTTTCTGAACTACTCCACTTATACAATCCCAACAGAGCACTTAGATCGTCCAATCACAGGCTCCTAGCACAACCTAGGTCTCGACTGAAGTCCAGAGGTGACCGGGCCTTTGCATCCGTGGCACCCAGACTCTGGAATAACCTCCCTGTTCATATTCGTACTGCCGAGTCGATCCAGTCTTTCAAATCACGTCTTAAAACTTATCTTTTTACTTTGGCTTTTGATTCTAACTAGTTGGCTGTTCTAGGTTGTTGTGTTGTTACCTATTGTTTGTTGTCCTGTTTTATTGTTTTTTTTAATTGTGTCATCCTTTTACTGACTGTGAAGCACTATGGTCAACACTGTTGTTGTAATATGTGCTCTATAAATAAATTTTGATTTGATTTGATTTGATAAAAATAAATATTGAAAATAAAACAGCTGCACACACCTGTAAACAACCCGACATACACCGTGGTAAAAACACTGCGTCCTCACGCTGAAAGCTTTAGTTCAACTCTGCTGTGTAATAAAAAAAAAAACCAAGTCATGTTAAGGATTTATTTTAACTGGGCAATCAAAACATAATCTATTACTTGGCACCAGATACGGAGGAAAGGATACTAAGTACCAAGTAATTTGAAAATGCATTACTTTTTTTTGAGTAATGACCCAAAATACTCTAATTACAAGCTTAGCTGCTAATGTTAGCTGCTAATTTTAGCTACGTAGCATTAACCTTAATGTTTATGTGATACTGCTAATAATAACATTAAGAGAGCATATGCAGGTAAGAACAGGTCTCTCTCTATGGAGTGTCAGGACCTGCTGAAGGTTTTCCAGCAGGTTCCTCCAACAGCAAATCTGAATGCTAACATCACCTTATGTACTTTTGTTATTTGGGAACTAACTGGTGGGAACAGTTATCACACACTGAAAGCATCGTGTGCTTTAATTTCTGCCTGGTAGGTTGACTTATTTCCATTTGGTTTGGTTTTCTGTTTCTCTGCGTTTCGTTATCAATGATTTGGTCATAGTACCAGTCAATGACTGCGTTAGCAGGAAAGAACATGCAAATCATTTCACAATGATAGTATTACATGTAAAAACATAGTATTGTAGAAAAATATAACTTGACTTAAAATACATCAACAGAGACATTAATAAACTATCTGGATACTCTGGAAAATATGTAAATATCTACATATATATCTAAATGTTTTGTTATATCTTTTCATGGAACAACACTGAAGATAAGACACTTTGAGACCATGTAAAGTAGTCGGTGTGCAGCTTGTATAACAGTGTAGATTTGCTGTCACCTCTAAATAACTCAACATACAGCCATTAACATTTAAACTGCTAGCAACAAAAGTGAGTACAGCCCTAAGTGAAAATGTCCAAATTGTGCCGAATTAGCCATTTCCCTCACTGGGGTCATGTGACTCATTAGTGTTACAAGGTCTCAGGCGCAAATAGGGAACAGGTGTGTTAGATTTGGTGTTATTGCTCTCACTCTCTCAGAGACATAAAGACCTGGATGGCCGCTAACTTTCTGCTTCTTAATTCAGATAAATGGTAAATGGCCTGCATTTGTATAGCACTTTTCTAGTCCCTAAGGACCCCAAAGCGCTTTACACTACATTCAGTCATCCACCCATTCACACACACATTCACACACTGGCGATAGCAAGCTACATTGTAGCCACAGCCGCCCTGGGGCGCACTGACAGAGGCGAGGTTATTGTACTCGGCCCTGAAAATCTTAGAAAAATGGTATCTAACCAGATTCTTCCTCTGGATGGCATTACCTTGGCCTCCAGTAACGCTGTGAGGAACCTTGGAGTCATTTTTGACCAGGACATGTCCTTCAACGCACATATTAAACAAATATGTAAGACTGCTTTCTTCCATTTGTGCAACATCTCTAAAGTTAGAAATATCCTGTCTCAGAGTGACGCTGAAAAACTAGTTCATGCATTTATTACTTCCAGGCTGGACGACTGTAATTCATTATTATCAGGATGTCCTAAAAACTCGCTGAAAAGCCTTCAGTTAATCCAAAATGCTGCAGCAAGAGTCCTGACAGGGACTAGAAAGAGAGAGCAGATTTCTCCTGTTTTGGCTTCCCTTCATTGCCAGAATTGAATTCAAAATCCTGCTCCTCACATACAAGGTCTTAAATAATCAGGCCCCATCTTATCTTAATGACCTTGTAGTACCATATCACCCTATTAGAGCACTTCGCTCTCGCTCTGCAGGCCTACTTGTTGTTCCTAGAGTATTTAAAAGTAGAATGGGAGGGAGAGCCTTCAGTTTTCAGGCCCCTCTTCTGTGGAACCAGCTTCCACAGCGTGTCTTTATCCTGTCTTCCTTCTCTCACCCCAACCGGTCGCAGCAGATGGCCCCGCCCCTCCCTGAGCCTGGTTCTGCCGGAGGTTTCTTCCTGTTAAAAGGGAGTTTTTCCTTCCCACTATCGCCAAAGTGCTTGCTCATAGGGATGGGTTGGGTTTTTCTCTGTACCTATGAAGCGCCTTGAGGCGACTTTTGCTGTGATTTGGCGCTATATAAATAAAATTGAATTGAATTGAATTGAATTGAATTGAATTGGTGGTGGAAGTCTAACATGGCTCATTATGGCAAAGAACTCTCTGAGGATCTGAAAAACAGACTGTTACTCTACATAAAGCTGTCCGAGCCTGTAGGAATGATGCCAACACCCTGAAACTGAGCTGCAGCACAGTGGTCAAGCACATACAGCAGTTTAACAGGACAAGTTCCTCTCAGAACAAACCTCGCCATGGTCGACCAAAGAGGTTGAGTACACATGTTCAGCGTCATATCCAGAGGTTGTCTTTTGAAAGCAGATGCATGAGTGCTGCCAGCATTGCTGCAGAGGTTGGAGGTGTGGAGGTCAGCCTGTCAGTGACCATACGCCACACACTGCATCACAGGAAGCCTCTTCTAACGATAATCCACAAGAAAGCCCAGAAACAGTTTGCTGAAGACAAGCAGACTAAGGACTACCTGTGTTCTGGTGAGACCAAGACAAACCTATCTGGTTCAGATGGTGTCAGGGGTGTGTGGTGGCAACCAGGTGAGGAGTACAAACACAAGTGTGTCTTGCCTACAGTCAAGCATGGTGGGGTAATGTCATTGTTTGGGGCTGCATGAGTGCTGCTGGCACTGGGGAGCTACAGTTAACTGAAGGATCCATGAATACCAACATGTGACATACTGAAGCAGAGCATGATCCCCTCCCTTCAGACACCAGGCCACAGGACAGTATTCCAACGTGCTAACAACCCCAAACACACCTCCAAAAAGACCAGTGCCCTGCTAAATAAACTGAGGGTAAAGATACGTGACTGGCCAACCATGTCTCCAGATTTAAACCCTAGTGAGCGTCTGTGGGGTATCCTCAAATGGAAGCTAGAGGAGCGCGAGGTCTCTAACATCCACCAGCTCCACGATGTCATCATGGAGGAGTGGGAGAGGACTCCAGTGGCACCCTGTGAAGCTCCAGTGAACTCCATGGCCAACAGAGTTAAGGCAGTGTTGGAAAATAATGGTTGCCACACAAAATATTGACACTTTGGAGACACTTTGGACATTTGTACTCACTTTTGTTGCCAGTAGTTTAGATATTAATGGCTGTGACAGCAAATTAGTTATACAGTTATACAAGCTGCACACTGACTACCTTACAATGTATCAAAGTGTCATAACTCGAAGTTGTCCCATGAAAAAATATATCAAAATATTTCAAACATGTGAGGGCTGTACTCACTTTTGTCAGATACTGTATGCTAAATTGTCCGTAAAGTCTCTCCACTAACATGCTTTGTACCTTGGAACTTATACATTTGCAGACACTAACTATTTCTTCTGCACCTGTGGTTAAGACTGTATAAGAAGCAAGAAATAAACAAACCCCTTAACAGATAAGACCACATCAGAATCACTGAAACACTGAAGAAACACTGAATATCTGCTTGTATCTAGTATTGCTCTCTTTTCTTTTTTCTTTCAGAAAACCATCTACCACGATGCTTTCAAGCTATATTTCTGCCTCATTTAGGTCATTTGGACCTTAAGTTGGGTCCTTTGTGTATTCTCTTTGTTAACGGGCAGAAAAGAGCATCATGGAGGTCTGGCATGTATCAGTATGCTTCAATGAGCAATTTTACCGGAATTAGACGTCATTTAGAAGACGTGAAAATAGAAAATGTTCAATTCTGCACTGATGAGCAGAGAAGAGGGAATCAATGAACAAGAACTGCTGTGGAATTACATTAATTAAACACAGGTTTAGCCATCATTTCATTATGCATGTACAATGACAATAAAGGGCGATTCTTTTCTATTCTAGCTCTGATTTTTGCACAAAATCAGCGCAAAAACCTGCATTTCATTAAAAAGACGTCTGTTTACGGTTGTTTTTTAGGATCAATTAAGATCAGTTAAGACCATATGTGGCTAACACTGAGGAATGTGGAATAAATGTAAAAAAACAAACAAACCCAGAATTAATAGAGAAAATTTGAAAAAATAATACATTAAAAACCATGTTTAAATTTTGAAAAAAATAGAAATTGAATAAGTGAACATTACAAATGAATGAATTATATTTGGTGTTTATTTACTTAATGAATCTATATTTTATTGTTATTTTTAAGATGTTAAAAAATATATTTATCTATTTAATTTAGAATTTTGCTCATTTTGTATTATAAAGTTATAAATATTTTCATTTATCTGGGTCAGCACAAAGTGCCACACCTTTTCCTTCTGTGTCTCGGAGAGAGCTTTATGTGTTCTGGCTGTTCGCACCTGGCATTACGTGAGGTTCTGTTGTCACGGTCCAAACTTATATGAATAAAAGATACAGCAAATGTAAAATTCATAAGACCTTTATAATCTATTTCCTGTGGATTATCTCTTAGTCCTTCATTTCCTGCTCACCCAAACTGACACAAAACTTTCTAATATCACCAATTCAGTGAATAACAATACATTTACTGGATAACTAATCTACAAATGTAGACGTCTGGTTTTCCAGTTCATACCACAGCGACACTTATTTTCAGGCCTTGTTGGCATTTAAGGAGGTCACTCTGGGTCTGTGTGGTGTCCACTCGAGTGAAAGCTACACTGCACTGGTTTGCTTTTGAGATGAAAATGAAAAAAACAACAACAACAATTAAGGAGCACACAAACCTCGAGGAAAACAGACTGCTGACTGACCAGGTGTCTGGGAGGAGGATGAGTGTCAGAGGGAGAGAGCGAGAGAGAAATGAGGCTGGATAATTAGGAAAAGCAGGCGGTATTCCCACAGGGAAAGAGCAGCAAACTCTGCACATGCAGTTATTCGCACCATCCCTCTGTCTCTATCTCTTTAAGAGCTCCGAGAAGGAGTGTGTGCTCGCTGTGTGTGCGTGTGCGTGGGGGAGGGGTATTGGCTGGGGTGGAACAGTCCTGTAATGAGCAGATTTTAGAGAGAGAGAGAGCAAAAAACAAGAGAGGACAGATGACTTGGTGGAATCGGGATATTACAACAACAATCCAGATTTAGGTGAGCGCTGGCATGGAGAAGACAAAGGGGAAAGGACAGGAATAATATCCGCCTCAGATTTTTGCATCCCTCATCTTCACTGGAGAGAGTCGCCTGGATCCCGGCCGAGCAGAGAAGAGGAAAAGGGGGAAGAAGAGCCGGGGAGATATTCACACTGCTTTATGTCCGCCAAGGCGTGTGTGCAGGGCTGAGTCCGTTTGATTGCTATGGATGTGTGTCTCTGAGCGTTAGCCTGGATTGCCTGTATCCAGGCCATGCTATAGAAAAATATCTTCAACTCCTCCAGTTTTTTTTTAAACATGGCGTATGAGTGCATCAGTATCCCTGTCCTGTATCCATCCCTGTGAGCTGGTGATGCAGGGATGTGAGGATGCTCTAATGTGTAATTGAGCCAAGCTCGCTCACTTGCTGCCACCGCCGCCACTCTGTGGGCCTGCGGGACTGCTGGAAAAGCCTAGGCCTCGCTTGTCTGGAGCGCCCTGCTGCACGGCCGAGGCGAAGGGCCTGTGAGGTTGCGTGGTGAGCAGGAAGGTGGAGGAGGAAGTGGAGGAGGAGGATGAGAAGCACTCTGAGCCCGCATGCCCATGGGAAGCAGCATGCACGGCAGCTGTGTACGTCACTCCAGACCCATCGCTGAGGCTCGGATTGCTTCTCCGTCATGAGGCAATGCTCCGTGGGCCCTGTCCTGCTGTTTTCAAAACACCCAGCTAGCGTTCCACATACTAAACTAAGCGAAGAGGAAGTTCGAGGCCCTGAACCTGTATGCTACCTGATTTAAACGAGGCCTCCACCCTCCTTGCTCCTTCTGAGTGAAACAGGCCCTTGTTTTTTTCTTTTTCTTGACGTTCTAAGGATTTGCCTAAACCTGTTTCATGCATGTCCACTGGAGGCAGGTTTGACTTTGATGACGGGGGGTCGTACTGCGGGGGGTGGGAGCAGGGTAAGGCCCATGGCCGAGGTGTCTGCACAGGACCCCAGGGTCAGGGTGAGTACGCTGGGGCCTGGAGTCACGGCTTCGAGGTCCTGGGCGTGTACACGTGGCCAAGTGGGAACAGCTATAAGGGCACCTGGGCACAGGGCAAGCGGCATGGCATCGGAGTGGAGACCAAGGGTCGCTGGGAATACAGAGGAGAGTGGACGCAGGGGTTCAAAGGTCGATATGGGCAGCTGGAGAGCACGGCCAGCGGGGCCCGGTACGAGGGGACATGGAGCAATGGGTTGCAGGATGGATATGGCACTGAAACCTATTCTGATGGAGGTAAGGAAGCTAAGAGCAGCTTATATCTACACAGATTTTCAGACCAGGTTAAAGAGCAGCTTGGTCCACTTTAGCTTCTCTGAATAAAACATTCCAGCTTGTTCCACAAACTAATTTTCAAGCTGCAAGTGGAGCAGCTTGCTTACGTTTTCATCTGCTTAGCTCCACTTTATCACATCTCCAATGTAGGTCACATAAATAACATGTGGCTCACATCTATGAACACAGACAGGTTACTAAAGACTCCTACTGGGCACCACAGCAGAGGCCTAGGTGTTAAAAGGCCATATTTAGGATAATGTGCAATTGTAAAGTATCGATAGTGTACAGTGTGAGTGCAAAGCAGTGCAACGGTACAGCTGTACTCACAAGTTTACTTCCACTCATCATGGGCTCAAATTTCATGGTAAGTTGTGGCTTTTAATGATTTCTTCAAACTCTCCTTTTTCCTCGATTAAACACATTTTTAATGACTTAAAAAAACAAGATTAGGGTTCACAAGTTTAGTTTTTTTTGGAATTTCTCCAATCCACACAAAGTTACAAATACACTTCCACTAATATTTAGTTTAATGTCCCTTAGCAAATTGTACTTTGCAAAATCGGTAGCATTCATTTAAATTAGTTGTTTTTCTGGCACAGACCTGGCTTTCAAACATTGTCCTCGCTGAGATTGATCCTGTAGGAAGGCCATTCATGAAGCTTCCAAAACCAGTTTTCATGTTTGTTTGTGATCAGTGTCTTGCTGGAACTCCCAATTGTTTTGACTGCCAAGTTGCTGATTTGAGATGAAGTTGTTTGGTAATTCTCCTTTTCTGTTATTGTTCTATCCGCCCCGGAGCATGATGTTACCACCACCATGCTTGACAGTTGGTACAATTTTCTTAGGTTTGAAAGCCTCGCCTTTACTCCTCCAAACATGGCTCCTGTCAATGTGACCAAATGAAAGTGGCTTCAGTGTGAACAGGAACTCTGGTGTTTCAGCAGCTTCCAGTTCATGGTAAGCTTGAGCCTTGGTGGTTCCTGGGTTAGCCTTTCAGAATCCCAAAGCCCCAACCTGAACTCTATTGAAAATTTTCGGACTATGTTTGAAAACTGGGTCCTTGCCAGGAAACCAACCACTTGAAACGAACCCTATTAATTCGGCCAAGAAGAGCAGTCAAATATCCAGTCAGAATTGCGCCAGGAGCTTGTTGATGGTTATCAAAAGCATCTGACTGAGGTGCAACTTGCTGAGGGACATTCAAACAATTATTAGTGGGGGTATATGTATTTATTTGAACCTATGTAGATTAGAGCAAACCCAAAAGAAATTCAAATTCATGCACCCATTTTTTAAAATTTTTGATCATTAAAGACGTGCATTCATTCCAAGTGGGGAAAGCATGGTTCAAACAAATCATTGAAAAAGTTACCATGACATTTATGCCCATGATGACACAAAGTTCTGACCACAACTGTATGACACAGAGAAATCACTACAGAGGGAAATGAAACAATTACAAAGAGACGCTAAAGAGCTGCAAAAAGAAATATACAAAGTAAATTGACCACAGCGAGACACTAAATGATCAAAACAAAACAAAAAATCCACTGGGAAATGAAAATCGGTAAAACAGTGACTCCTACCTACAAAGACACACGAAACCCCCAAAATCCACAGAGACACAACTTGAAAACAAGGAGACACAAATTGACTTCAAAATGATACAAGGCAGCTACAAAAAGACATAAATTGACTACATAGTGGTGAAAATTGACCTCAAAGAAAAATTTAATCAGTATAAGGAGAAACAAGCTGACTACAAAAAACCCCCACACAAAAACAGAGAATATGAAGAGACAACCAAGAGCCATAAAGTGAGCACTTTTAAAAATGTTTCATCAAGAGATTTTAAAAAATTACTGTGAAAGACCTAAAATGTCAAAAATAATGTACAAAAATGTGCAAAAGGACTAAAGAGGACAGAGGACACCAGAAGATATTGTGCTGACTGTCTGCCGGGCTCGCGCTGTGTGGAGGCTCTCCTGAGCAGCCTTTCTCTGAGATTTTAAGAGAACACAAACAGGCTTTAAAAACAGGACACCTCTAATATTAGAAATTAAGCCATTTTGAGTCGTGACTCCTGTTTAGACACACAGACTTATCAAAACACACCTTCACCCCTCTCCCCAGTGCCATGAAAGTCTCCATGGAAACATTGATACAGCAGGTCAACGTGTCACAAGAGACCAGCTCGCACGGCTCTCCTGCTCTGATTGGCTCACTGCCGCTGTCATTTCCCTTTATTTCTGACTTTGGGGGGTTGTAATGTAGGCCGTTTGATCACCGATGGTAGCCCGCCTCCGAGCACCCAGATGATGGAGCGAGAGGTCAGTGAGCGATGCAGGTGGAATAAAAGCACTGCGTGTGCGCGTGCAGGCTGAAGGTGGAGATTGTTTACCGGGAGGCGGTGGATCGGTTTTTTTTCCGACTCCCTGCGCGAGTGTGAAGGCTGCACGGGTTCATACGCCCTATTTTAACTGAAAAAGACTGCGTCACGCGACAGCTCTGCTCCTCTCTTCCGCTCACGTGGGAGACCACCGACAGATGAATATAGCACGCGCGAGCTGACACATTTTCCACAACCCAATAAATGTGCAGGTTTTCTCCATCAAAGACCCCCACCCCCCAAATAAGACACACACATGAGAGAGGTTTACTGACAGAGCTGCCAACAGAGCAAGTGCTCATTAAAAACCATAACAGCCGCATTTGGCGTCCATAGCAGGCCACGAGCAGCCTCGTGCAAAAGCCGTCCCTGTCCTGTTTCAGCACCGCGGACAGCTCCGATACTGAAATCCTTAAAAACCTCACGAAGAGCTCAGAGCTGAGCGGAAACAGCGTCAGAGCAGCAGGACACATGTACTCTGGAACAAAATAAAGATTTAAGACTGCGTGTGGCATTTGGGTGTTTGAAGACATGAGAATTGTCGTGGTCATAACCGAACTCCTCTCTGGGTGTGTTTACTTGAGTAAACTTGTTGTGTATGCACAGCGTTTTGCTCGCTTCATAATCAAAGAAAATGTTTTCTAATTTATTTATTTTTTCAACATTTGTCACACTAACACATGAAAATAATCTGACACCAACAAGCACAACAATCGTACTATAAAATATTCAATAACATAGACATATTGGGTTTGTTTTTTTCAGTAACAATGCACAGCAACTTAACTGATTATGAAGCATTAATACTGTAACTACTAGCTTTTTTCATCTATATATCTATCCATAGCAAGTCTATCACACTGGACATTGGGCTGCTCTGCTAACATCAAAGGAAAAGAAATGATGTGATGCTCATGGTAGTTGGGTTACTCATGTGTCTCTCCACACATTTAAGGCTAGATTCACAGCGTGTGTTATCCCTCAGCGTCTCCACTGATCTGGAGCCCAAAGCAGTTGTTTGCTTTGCCTAGTGGCAAGCAGCACCTTTTGTATTTTAAAAGCAAATAGGTTAAAAAATGCTGCCCTCTAATCTATTGAGCAGAACTGAGTTCAGCCTATTGGTGGAGCTCTCCTCAGCAGTCCCAGTTTCTTATGTGGTCCCTTAGGAAATTTAATGGTCCTCCCTTGTCTTTGCCAATAGTGGAAATCAATGTTTTGTTTATGTATTGATTTTTGTTTCTTTCATTTTCATTTCACCTAGTTTGAATGAACAAACCCAATATTGGGGGGTTGATATTATTCTAAGAGCAGCTTCTAAGTGCATGTTAGTACCCATATTGGGTGCTAACTCACTTATTGTCACTGGGACATCTATGGCACTGACACAGGCCTATTCTGGAAATGAGCAACAGCTTTCTAGACATGGAAACAGCCAGCTAAAAGCACAGATAGAAAGACCCAGAGACTATTGGTAAATGGCCTGTATTTGTATAGCGCTTTTCTAGTCCCTAAGGACCCCAAAGCGCTTTACACAACCAGTCATCCACCCATTCACACACTGGTGATGGCAAGCTACATTGTAGCCACAGCCACCCTCGCACTGACAGAGGCGAGGCTGCCGGACACTGGCGCCACCACCAGTAGGCAACATCTGACCACCACCAGTAGGCAACGGGTGAAGTGTCTTGCCCAAGGACACAACAACCGAGACTGTCCAAGCCGGGGCTCAAACCAGCAACCTTCCGATTACAACTCTTGAGCCACGATCAACTCAAGATTGGCCGTATAGAAATGAAATGGACAAAGTCATGTGACCAGACATCACAGACTGATTAGCGACGTCTCATTATGAAACCCTGAGCTGACCGTTTTCACCACTGCTGTCTTGGTGTTGTGAAGCCAGATGTGATGAGTAAGGAGTAGATGTGACTGCGAAGCAACTTGTGATTGGCAGGTCAGCAGCTAATGAGCATACTCTGGATACCCACCCTCCTTTCTAACTCTAATAATGACCAGAATTTATGAAATGAACTTCATGTGTGCCACGTGGCATGTTTACGTCAGACATTAAATAGAGTTTCTAAACCAAGAGTTAATGAGCCGTTGGTGCAGATAGTGTTTTTGAAGAGAGGACCCAAAAGCAGACACTTGAAGACAGAACTTGATCTTAACAAAAGGCAGGTTGTTTATTAAAGATAGAAGATCAGACAAGGATAGAAAATAAAAGACAAAAGGCAATGAAGGCATATGCTAGACTGGGAAAACCTACTAAAGACAAGACACGTGGAGGAAAGTGAACTGAAGTTCCGGCAAAGGACAAAGGGGAAGTGATGCAATAAATACACAGACCGCTGATTATGAAAGTGGAGAGAGCCGCGAAACTCAAGTGGAACAAATTCAACACAGAGACAAGGGAAGCAAAACTAAACACAAGCACATGACACAAGGACTATCAAAATAAGACAGGAAACACACTGACACTGACAAGCACTCAAGGATCGGTCAGGCTGAATTAATCAGCCACTCTAAAAACTGAATCTCGACTCTTTTTTTCAGTTTTGGACTACTGTGTGTAGAAAACAGGTGACCCATCTTTAATTTTTCTTTCACACACAGAATTTTCAATCCTTAAAATTCACTACTTGCAGTCTTGGTTGTGGCTGGCTTGCTAGGTTGATGACTTTAGCTGTGATCAGAAGCAGCTGGAGCAGTACCTACTAAACCCAATCTGCAACAGAGAAGAACAGACAGCTATTAAAAGGCTGACTGCAACATAAACCTCTCCAGCTTTATAATCAGGAATGAGTCCTACTGTAAGTGAAACTAACACGCTGGTAAGTTTCCTTCCCAGAAACATGAAACTTTAGATTTACTTCACCCTTTGCTCTGATCACCTCAGGGATTTGAGGAGAGGATGCTGACCTCTCCTTAGAGCAGACCTGCTTTGGTTGGAGGCTGCTCTCAGGAGTTTGCCCTCTTCCAGGAGGTCTGGACATCAACTGGAGCTGATTTTTTGTTCTTGGTGTAGACAGAGAGGAGCATAGTGAGAGAGGAGGCTTGACATATATAAACCTTTATGGCTGATTTCAGAGCAACAGCAACCCCCCTCGTTGTATCATAATATGCTGGCTTGTCTTCTGATCACCTCCTCCACCTAAATTGCCAAATCCTCAACAGCTCAGGCATAAAGATTCCTCCACTACAGCTTTTCCTGTTTTTACAGAGTACATATGTGTATTTTCTGCAGACTGGGAGAAGCCAAAAAACAAGTGTTATTTATGGTTTATTTCAAGTGTTTCTATTATTTTAATGCCATTCCACTTTGCTTCAAGTTAGCACTGCTGTGTTTTAAAGATTTTATTCTTGGCAGCGTGTAGTTTTCACACAAAGATGCACAAACACATCACATATTAGATCGGATGCTGAGCAGCCTCCTCACATTATGGAATATTTTCTACACTTCCATCCACATGAGGCAGGGATGGCATTTTTAGACTGACATACAGATGCAAATTAGTATGCAAAGCTCTGGTGTGCTCACAGTGAGTCCAGACACATCTTTGTCAAGCTTTAATTTTATGGCAGATTTATTTGTACCTTGTTGAAAACGTTCATAAACAGTCAACACAGAAACTAAATATATGTGGCATTTCTCAGAAGTGTCAGTGTTGTCATACACGTCACCAGGACTTTTCCTGTTTCAGAATGAAAGACGTTAGTTGCCATTTCTGACAGACAGCTGTGCATTTTCCTGTTGCATTTCTGACTACTTGCTGACAAAAATTAGCAAAATGCTTGGGTAAAAACCCCAATCAATTAAACTGCAACTGCATTCTTTCTAATACCCAGTGGAGGGAAACTACCTTTCGCTTTGACCTTTAACATGACTTTATGGGTTCATCCACTGGTTTCAGGTCATGCTAAACACTGAGCTGTGAGACAGAGCTGGGTGTTATCCCGTGTCCTCACTTTTAGCCTCAAGTGTTAGCATGCTAACACATGTGAATCGGCCTTAAACACAGAACAACGTTACCTATGAGGCTGATGCACGAGGCGACTGGCTGATTACATTTGAAGGGAATTTGCTTAAATTAACTTAACTCCTAACCCTGTGCTATGTGAGTATGTGAAGTTTGGGGTTTGACATCTTTTGAAAACTTGGCAGTTTGACAATTTAGAAGTGGGCGGGAGCCCTCTGACCAGTTCTCAGTAATCCATCCTGTTGTGCCTGAAATTAGCCCTGCACGCCAACTTTGCTACTCAGTGAGCACTTTGAGTTTGCAAAGACCTTCCACTGAGTAATGCAAAGATCATTTTGGCAATTACTGTATAACAGTTAGCATACATTAGTGTATTCCTCATGCATACTACTCTCCTGTTTGGTCCATTGAGAATTCAATTAATGATCTTATGATGAATGAATTTACACATAGATATTTGGACACTCAAATAAAATGCAGTTCTTATGTCTGACTCGTGCTGTGTCTGTCTGTCTTTCAGGAACCTACCAAGGCCAGTGGCTGGGAGGGATGCGCCACGGCTATGGTGTGCGACAGAGTGTGCCGTACGGCATGGCAGCTGTCATCCTCTTCCCTCTGCGAACATCTATAAACTCTCTCCGCTCTGAGCACAGCCATGGCCCTCCTGCTGTGCTGGAGGATGGCACTGCCACCACGCCTACAGATGGGGTGGTGGCCGGACTGGCTGGGAGCCCAGTGGGCCGGGGTGGGTTTGCTCTTGTGGCACCGAGTGAGGCCGAACGGCAGAGGAAGAGAAAAGGCCGCTTTCGGCAGTCTATCCTAAGTGGCCTGAAGCTTCGGCGCTCTGAGTCCAAAAGTTCTCTAGCCAGTCAGCTCAGCAAGCAGAGCTCCTTCTGCAGCGAGGCCGGCATGAGCACCGTCAGTTCTGCTGCATCTGACATCCACTCCAACACCAGTGAGAGTGAACAGGGTGCTCCTGTGGATGCCACTGTCACTGAGATGTATGCTGGAGAGTGGAGGAGTGACCAGAGAGCTGGCTGGGGCGTGAGCAGGCGCTCAGATGGCCTGCATTATGCAGGCGAATGGGCGGGCAACAAGAGGCACGGATATGGCTGCACCACCTTCCCCGATGGCACCAAGGAGGAGGGAAAATACAAGCAGAATGTGCTGGTGAGCGGAAAACGCAAGAACCTGATCCCCCTGAGGGCCAGTAAAATCCGAGAGAAGGTGGACCGAGCTGTGGAAGCTGCGGAGAAGGCCGCGGACATCGCCAAGCAGAAAGCAGAGATTGCTGTGTCGAGGTTAGATCTTCCAGTATTCTGGTCACCGCTTCGTAGGAATAATTTGAACGTATCTCGTTAGATAGAGCTGGTGACACACCTCTGCGCACCCAGCAAGATTAAGCAACATTAAATCCTCTGAAGTCTAAGACATCACTGGTGACGACCCTCGGTCCAAAGCCTAATCGTCGCCCTTTGTTTGACAAAACTAGCTTTTTTGGAGAAATCATTTTTGATGAGTGTCAGTGTGTTGTACAATAATCATTGTCTTTGTCCCCTGATTACCGGGGGATGATTTCTTTTAAATGAGCTAGCGTTAGACCTCACAAATTTGGGATTCAAATCTGGTCAAATACCTTCCCCAGAGACGTGAATAAAAGAACAAGTGGTATATTACAAACTATGGTGTGCTTTGCATTACTAACCAATTATCTGTTCCTGTGTGGTGGGGTAGTGCTTTATATTGTCTATATTGTTTCATAGGGAGCCACAGCACATATTTAGCCCTTCAAAGGCTAATCAAACTACGTTTTTTTAACTGCAAACTTTTTGAGAGACAGTCATGCATTCTTTTCGATAAAACATATTTTTTGCAGTCTCGTATGAAAGTTTCACTTAGATATTACAAATACCTGGATATTGTTTAGGAGAACATTTTTATTACTTCATAGATACAAAGTAATTTATCTTAAAATACACACACGTTTTGACTTTGCTGTTTCTGCCTGTTCTGTTCAGGATGAGCCACGCTCGTGGGAAGGCAGAGGCTGCAGAAGGTGTGGCGCAGAAAGCCACGGAGGAGTGTCGACTGGCTCGGATAGCTGCCAAAGAGCTTTCACCCTCCTTTCACATCTATGGCAATGGTTAGTAGGTGCACAAGTGTCAGTACATTAAATGTAACAAATGTAGCAAAGCACTATGTGCGAATCAGTCTGTTTACCATTTACCAAAACTAACCAGCAGGGTCTGTAGCAAGTAACAGGTAGCTAGATGATGTTAGCTTAAGCTAATTTCACACTTTACATGTTCTTGTTATGATCCTGCTTTCACAAATGAGTTATATGATATGTAGCATGCATAAATAAGAGCTAAATGCTAACTAGCTTAGCTTAGATGAGTGGCCTCCCCCATCTGATGGACGACTGGTTTCTGAGGCCCTGTTGTGAAGCCGCAAAATGAGTGTTTCTCAATATGACCGGTATGACCTCAGATGTGTGCCTGTGCTCACGGAGGTCAAGACAGAAAGACATTTTTCCACAGACCTCTATAGAACTGGAAACCATAAAAAACGCAATTTTAGCATTGCAAAAGGAAAGAAGAAAAAAAGCAGTTTTTTGTAGTAAATGCTGTAAATGAATTTGTCATTTGGCAAATTATGCAGTCAATTAATGGTAGAAATTGACAGCTTAGATATTATGTATATGGCATATTTTATCTCAATTTTAAAGCCATAAACAAACTATTTGTTTATGGAGGCAAAATAATTAACCTATAAAGATAAAACAAAGGTATAACAACCTTTCTATTTGTTTTTTGCCTTCAGGCTTTTCTCTTAGCTTCACTGATTCTATAGTACTCTGTATTTTTTAGATTTTCCACAGAAATTTGTTTGAGATAATTATGAGTCATAGCTAAAGGATTCAAATGCACTAATTTTCTTAAAATCTACATGCAAAAGTACGCCTACTGGAACCTTTACAGATTAATAAAGTAAGTGTGAATTTGCTTTTAAGCGTAGGCCCAGTGTTACACACATTTTAATCTCATAATAAACTACAAAGGATTAGCCTGTAAGAATTCAAATTAAATCAAGTATATTCACTTTCATAATCCTCTCTAAGCTGGCAGCACGAGGCTCCGTTTGTTTGCAGCTCTTCTCCTCCTTTTGTGTGCCGATGACACTCAAACATACTTGCGCTGTAGGCTTTGCTCTGGGTGCCAAATCACCTCACTGGTGCTGTTCTCCTGTTTTCATAGGGCTCGAATGTCAGCGGCCCAAACACCAGGGCACCAAGGACAAAGACCATGAGGTCATCTCCACAGGAACAGACAGTCCGGAGCTGTGCACTCCTGACACCACGCCACCTGTGATAACACCTGATCTCAGCCCCGTGCTGAGCGTACCCACCTCACCTCCCCACAGTCCACTCAAACACACCCATCGCCCCAGGAATGCTTGCTTCATGCGCCAGAGCGCCGTGGACGATCAGGGCGGGGCTGAGATCCAGGTGCTGGTAGAAGGGCGGGGGGTGGATCTGCCGAGGGGCGGGGCTAACAATTGGAGCGACGACATGTATCCGGATCGAGCGTGTAGCAGTCGCTCCACTACGCCCTCCCTTCTGGAAGAGCAGGAGGGACAACTAAATGGCCACGAACAAGCCCCTTTGTCCAACCACAAGCCACGGGAGAAATCCATTTCCAATCACAAGCCCCGGGACCATGCTTCCTCCTACAGAGCCTGGGAGCATTCCTTGTCCAACCAAAAGCTCTCCAAGCACGCCTCTTCCAATCACAAGTCAAGAGACTACTCATCGTCCAATCACAAAACATGGGATCATTCGTCCACCAATCACAAAACCTGCGAGCATGCCTCTTCCAACTACAAGCCACAGGTGCACATTTTATCCAATCACAAGGCCTTGGATCACAACATGTCCAATCACAAGACTTCTGAGCATGCTTCTTCCAATCACAAGCCCCAAGAATATATCTTGTCCAATCACAATGCCAAGGACCACGTCTCTTCTTCTTGTTACAATCCTCGAGAGCATGTCTACTCCAACCACCATCCAAAGCAGCACAACCACTCCAACCACAAGCTTAACGAGCACGCTGTAATCGACCAAAGGCTAGACGGCCACACCGGGGGCTGGACTGCT
The DNA here is from genome assembly GCF_018398535.1 of Haplochromis burtoni. NCBI lineage: Eukaryota > Metazoa > Chordata > Actinopteri > Cichliformes > Cichlidae > Haplochromis > Haplochromis burtoni. The sequence continues at coordinate 48,399 of NW_024582726.1, forward strand.
GAAAGCACCCTTAGGTGGAGCCCCGCCCACTCGCGCCTCACAGAGCAGGACGAGGAGAAGATGAATGACTATACAGTCGACATGAGGCTGCACTGTCCGGACTCGCAGACTTCTCGGGGGCTGGGACAAGAGTCCCCGGCCCCCAAGAACAACAGGCTGCGATCCAGAAGCCTTCGACCGGTCAGAGAAGGATCCATGGACTCTGTACAGATGCTGGACAACCTGAATGTGGGGGCAGAGCTGGAGGAGTGGCCACTGCACAGGGACCTCACCCTCTCCCCACCTCTAAAGTCTCAGCCCATCACTCTGGAGCAGGAAGGAGAGCAATTCACCCTCAAATCAAACTCAGTGAGTCCGCAGTGCTCTGTCAGGCTAACAGTTCATTTTTTAAACACATAATAACATAATGTTTGCTGTTACCACAACACACTGATAAAAAAGAAAAGAAAAAGAGCTGTGTGATAAGACCTACATATTTCAGTTAAATGCAACAAAACTAGTGTAGAGTTAATATTTAAAGGAAGAGCTATGTGTTTACCAAAACTTCACGTTTTAGTCACAGTGCCTCAATGATAAAAATCAAATGATTTTTCAGATTAAAAGACTTTTAGTTCACAAAATGTCAAGATATATTAGACAGGAAATTTTAAAACAACTCAAGAAAAATCATTTTTCTCAGTGTTAGACGACAGTGGGATATGAAAGTCACTGCTGAATCATCAGCACAGCAGATAAACGTCTGTCTTGAAATTATTAAGAGCATAAAAAGAAGACGATTGGACTTCCTGAAGTTTTTTGGAGACGTTTCACTTCCTTTCTAGCTTTTCAAGCTCTTAAGACTCGGGGTGACCAAGAACCTGCACAGACGCCTGTGTTGGAAAATATCTATCACTGTGATAAGAATTAAAGGTACGAAACTATCACAATTAACTCCACAATGTTACATTTTCAATTTTTACACTGAACAAAGGAACTTTCAATGGACAGATTACTGATCCAAGAGCTTCCCTAAAACTGCTAACATGTGGTGTTACTGCATGCAGAGATTCAAAAATGCAACAATCAAAAAAAACAGCATCTCAACAAAAAGGTATAAACTAACCAAAAGATTCCTAAAACAATTATGGAAAGACTCAAAATGAGCACAAAGTGAAACTGAATGCTCGCAGATTCACAAAACAACAAAAGGAGAGCAAACACTACAAAAATGTAAAATAATGAAAAAAAAAATAACTCAAAAGGATCTCAAGACTGAAAAATGTCTGAAAACAACTACAAAGATTCTGTATGAAGGCAAAATATGAATACTCTCAAAACCAAAACAAAAGGGGGTAAACCACCTTCAGCTGACTCAGGTCTGTAGCTGTGAGATTAGCTAAGAAACTCCTGGGTTTAGCCTAAAATTTTCCCACTACACATTTCAAAAGTCCATCACCACAAAGGGTCTAAAATGGAACCGAAATCCAGAAGTGCTCTGGTTTTAGAAGCATTTCCTCATTTCTGTTCCCATATAAATGCATTCTTTACACAGTGTCTTCAGTACAAGACTTTCCTGCATCAGTCATGGTGGATGATTGTAAGAACGACACCAAGGAGCCAGAGTCTGTAATGTGTCCACTAGATGACACACTCGTTGTTATTGCCTTCTTATTCCATAGGTAGACGTGGACACGTGTGGGGTGGGCATTATCATGAGGAAGTTGTGTTTACAAAAATCATGAATTTTACATGTAGTTTGCACCAGTGCGGTCTAAGCGTGCCCTGTGACGGACCAAAGTTGTCTGGTGACCAGTACATAGTTAACTTTGTTAACAAGCCTTAAAATAATCAGCATAACATCAAGTTACCAAGTATTCTTTTTGAGTTTCACAAAAACACTTCGGTATTAGGGTATTAGTTTTGTAATTCTTCAAATTTCAGTTTTCTGAGGCAGGGTTTTCTTCTTCCTCTTACAGAGTGCATGCTTACATAAGATAGTTTAGGATGTTAACTTTCAACAGATGTTAGGAAAACCATAAACACAACTAGTTGAAGAATAAGTAACTAAACCTCCTTGTGTTTTGAGTGTATGTAGGGAAAAAAAAGTTAAGTCACTGCAGACTCCTCTGTGGGCTGGCAACAACATGGACCTTCATTTTCACTCCTGAGGTATAATATACTGACGATTGGTCACCTAGTGTAAAATGTTACGCTTTGGGAGTGAGAACGTGCTGTCACTTTATGTCACTCGGACCCAAGCAGACTCACGGACACAGAAAATATAATCGAGACTCACATCTGTTACGTTATTTTGCCCAGTTATTGTGCTCTTTAAGGCACCTGAGCAGAAAGTGCAGCCCAACTCTAACCTCTAACCTGTTTGTTGATAGCCTGGTGGGTTACTCAGATGTCCATTGTTAAATCTTGACCAGAGTCTGAGTGTCTGTGTTTGTGTTTCCACTGAGATCGTTGGTGCTGTAACTGGACTAATTGCTTTTTTCTCTCTTCTCTTGTCTCCTAGGGCTCCAGCTCTATTCTGGTGGTTATGGTCATTTTACTCAATATTGGAGTAGCCATTCTTTTCATTCACTTCTTTATTTAAGCTTATACAGGTATGATCTACTAAGACTTATTGATAACTACGGTATATTATATGATTACTTAATGAGATGGACGTTCTGTCTATTCGACTGGAGCCCGCAGCCCGAGTGAAGGACACAGCAGAGCCTTTCTATTGTTGCTACTGTCTTTTTCACCTCTGTTGAAGCCCATTTCAGTTTCTACAAACACACCATTTCTTTTCAAATGCTTATTTTGAACTTTCATTCGATATAACTTCCATAGAACGTCCACATGATAAAAGGCGGTTGAATTAGAGTCACGAGAAAGAAAGAAAATGCAGCTTTAGACGAGCGTGTTGTTTCGGGCTCACGTGCACGGATGCCCGTCGCTGACAGATCAGTGGACTGGAGATGGCACAGGCAGCGTTACCCATTTTTTAAAATCAGTCTAGAAAAGAATATAGCAACCCATGTTCCTGGTTATCATGAGAAACACACTCAGTCCTAAGCCCCCTTTTGCCTTTGAACCTTTTTCCTTTCCTTCAAATCCATCAGTCTCTATTCGCACTATGCGCTACAGAACTATGCTGCAAGAGTAGATCCATTTTAAAGGGCTCCGTCATTATTCTTTTCTCTTTTTCCCCTCTACTACATAAACACGCAACCATTGCATGAGGCTGTGTGAGATTTTAAAAAGTGCATTTTTCTATCCCTTTAACATCACTGTTCTGTCTTCATTTGTGCGCACTTCATCCTGATGGTCACCTCTCGATTGTCAGACACTTCACATTCAACCAAAATCACAGAGTATGACCAAATCATATTTGATTTGCGAAATCAAATGCCAGCGACCAACACATGCCAAGCCCTCCTGGTCTAATCCGAGAGGAACTTTCTGAATTCATTACAAGTAAAGTGGAACCACATAAACACACGTTTGCGTGCATAATAAACCGAACAAAAAGCAAAAGAAAAAAACACATTTAACTGCTGACATACTGAGGAGGTATCAGCCTTGCCCCTTTGTACAGCCTTGAGACTGTTATGTTATAATCACTAATTCTAATATATAAGTGTATGTGTCATTATTCTTCAAGTTTGTTACTTTTTGCAGTTTGCAAGACAGAGAGAATGCTGAGTGCCTCGTATTTATTCATTTTGGTTCTCAAATTGATTTAAAAGCCAACCCTAGATCAAACACCCCACACGGGCAGGCTAAGAGGAGACAAATAACCTTGAAAATTAAAAAAAAGCGATCCCCATCCTTCGGCCCTCCACACAATCAGCCCTTCCCTCTTCACCCTGAAATGGCATGCACTGTTTTGTCTCTCTCTCCCAGTCGCCCCTTTTGGACCAGTCGAAAAGGGGAAAATGGGGTTTCTACGGTGTCATTTCCAGAAAACTGTTTTTTTTTTTGAGACCGGATGAGATTTTTGTTTCCAGCATGTTTGTTTAGCCTGCTCAATCTGGTGTCAGTTTGTGAATTTCTCCCTCTTGTCTCTCTTATCCAGCAACACAAGGCTACGTGAGACATGGAGAGCAGTGTAAAATAAACGCTAGCTTTTAACTCTCAGTGGATACTGAAATGTCCCGAGTTTATGAATGATATAAAAGAAACTCTCTGCTACTGTATGTTTTATACTTCGCACCCAGTGGCATCATCATGTTGTGACATCATTGCATGCCCGAGCATGCTCTTTCTTACTCTTTGGTTTATGAGGTTGTTTCAAAGTTAATGTGGAGAAAATAATGAAATGTTTGAAATTAAAGAGCTTGGTGTGGTTATTACTGAAAGTAATTTCATCTACAGCCCATACTACAGCCAGTACAGACTACATGTTGAGCAGGAAGTCTAAAAGCTATCTGCCCTGCACTTTAAGTCAAACTCATTTTACATGGTTTTACACATACAGCCCACTTTGGCCTTATGTGAAGTGGACCAGTGCAACTTCCCTTTCTGTCAGTATATAAGAAAAAGAAGTGCATGTGGTAAAGAAAGACTGCTGTAGTATATGAACGCAATCTGTCAACATGACTCTTTGGACTTAAATTGGAAGAACTAAATGTGTAAAATATAGAAATATATCACTTAATTGTTTTGGTGTCGTATCAATGGCCATAGGGAGGCCTTTAACTGTAGGAAAAGCTCTAAAACTTGTGAAAATACAGTTAAAAGTCTAACATGTCCACATTTTCCAAAGCCATCCATTGAGCCAGATTGGAGTCTTTGCTGGCCCAAATCTGGCCCCCGGGCCTTATGTTTGACGCCCCATTACTAAAATTCCAGTTCCTCAAGTGGCCACCTATAGACAATCCCCATAGACATGAATGTTAAAATGCCCAACTTTACAGCAGAAATAAACATGTTTAGAGTCTAGAACAGTGTCAGTCTATAGAGTTCATATCCTCATCAATGCCAACTGCGTGTGGGGTAATTTAAGGATAACTCACCTCTTTAAAGAATATTACAGCTGTAACCTTTGGCATGGCTGCTCTGACAAGTTGGTGTATTTTGTCTGACTACTAAAAGACCAACACGTTCTCCTTAATGCCATGTTATGCACAAAGTGTCCTCTGGTGTTGTTGTCCTGATGCAACTGCTGCAGCATTATTGTCTGCCATGAGAAGTCTTCTCCATTTCTGAGCCCACGGTTGGACCTTAGAGGTGAAGCAGTGAAATAAGCTGCAGGTATAAAATCCTTATATAAGCCTTTGGTTTAGATTTGATTGGGACACGCTTTTATTTTTTCACTTTTACTTACTACTTTGCTACGGCTGGGGAAACCTGCAGTCAGATGAGACTGAAGTAGTCACACAGATGAATGACGAAACATTTCTCCCACTTAAAACACTCCAGATGAACAAAATCTGCTTTTTGAGGTACTACTTTAACTTTGCTCATCTGTTAGCAAGAGCTTTGTTAGGCTTAGCCATTAAAAGGTAAGTGGTTAAGTTTAAGAGAAGACCAGATTCTAGTGTAAAATGCACTGTCATACAACAGTAACACTTTTGAAAGTGTCAAATTGAAACAGCCAAATTTGTCATGTCCTGGGGATGCAAATGGGCTGAAAAGACACTGTGAAGAATCAGTGTTACAGTTTATTGATTGAGTTTTAAGCTTTTGTATTTTTATATTTTTTTCTAGTCAATATTAACATTCCATTAATATGACTGTAAGTAATGCTAGTTAAGTTAGTTAGCTAGCTAGTCTGATAACCTCCCAACTCAACCCGCTCATCCAAATGTGGTGAAAAAAAAAATGCAACCAAATTCCATAGTTCAAAGCTGTAGGAGCACAGGTGGCGATATTTATTATACAATATGTGAAATATAATAAAAGCCCAGCATTTAACAGAACCATTAGCCTATACGGCTATCCAGTTTACTATCACTGTATTGGATCAGTTAAAGTAAAAAGGTCATATGATAATGGTGGGTGATATAATAAAAAGTTTTTAAAACAATGATTTTGAATAATAATGAGCTCAAAGTCAGTACAAAAAATGTTAAGTCTAAAGCTCCAGCAACACTTATCTTTATGTGGAGCAAGTTTTTGTTTTGCATTTGGCCCAAATGAAGCTTATGCAGCCTATTTATTTAATTTAATTTAATTTAATTTTACTTATTCAGTTTTTTAATTACATTTTGCTATGAAAATGTTAAATAACTGATTAATTGAAACAGGGAAATAGTCTGTGAAAATACATTATATAAGGCACAAACAGTTTGTGTTGTTCTAACAGACTTGAACGTTAATAATTGGTGTGTCCACTTTGAGGCTTCGCCACAGTCTGAACCTGAAATCTCTCCAGTTATTTCTTTTAGTTGTCTTCAGGAATATTTCTCCAGTCTTTCTGATGTACATTCGAAGCATTCGTATTTGGATGCTGGTCGACTCTTGTCAGGAACCCCCCCCAAAACAACCAAATTCCATAGCTCAAGGCTTCAAAGCTCCCACACCGCTTCCACGGTGTTGAAGGACGGGCGGCTGAAATGACACAGTCTCCATCATGTTTTATAGAAGGTGGAGACAGTCATACCGCTCTCCTGACCTCCTCTAAACAATGTAATGATTTAAATTAAAAGTTGGATTCCTCACTCCACAAAACCTACTGCCAACGATTTCCAGTCCAGTTCTTATATAATGTGGCATAACTCACTCTTTTCTTGCCACTTCACTTCCTTCAGATTGCTTCCTGACAGCCATGCTTCCAGTGAGCCGCCTATATCCAAAGAAACAGGTTGAAAAGTGCTTAAGGAAGCTGAAGCCCATGTTAAAAAGTCTGCCACCTTTGAACTAAAATACATGATCTTTTTCAGTTTTGATAAAAGGACACTATGGGCTCAAAATGTGGTCATAAATATTTTGTACTTGTAAATCAGTTTCGTATGTGTAAAAAGAATTTGTGTGTGCGTAACAAAGATTTGTGTGTGTAAAAAAAATGTGTGCGTGCGTAAAAAAGATTTGTGTGTGGACTTAGCCAAAAAAACCTGCAAGTTACAAGTACGAATTTTGACCCTATTTTTCTTCCTTTCATCTGATTGGTCAATGTCATGTCAATCACAAATGTAACAATCCAATCAGAGAACAGATGGGTTTGGCTGTCGGAGGGGCGCTTTTTTGAACTGCAGGTCCTTGAAGGGTGATACAGTTTGAAGCTGGAGGATCGCTATATAAATATCCGATAGCAGCTAGGTCCCCTAACTTTCAGTAGCTGTTGAAAGGATAAAGTTGTGGTATATCAGTGGTTAGAAATACCATTATTACTTTAGGATTAGTTTAACACAAAGTCAGGGCTGACCCGGGACCATTGTGTGAGGGGGGGGGGGGGGGGGGGGGGGGGGGGGGGGGGGGGGGGGTGAGTGTAGGTCTGTGCAGTGTGCAGCATAAAAGTCCTTTCACATTGGACGCAGAATGTGTATGGGCAGAAATCTGTGCCATCAGAAACTGAATTTGAATAAGTTAAATTTGAATTTGAATTGCTCAGATTGAATCTGAATTGTAACTTGAATAAATGCTTTTGAAAACTGAATTTGAATTAGTCTAATTTGAAATTGAATTTATGGTTTGAAAATGATCATCACTAAATTGAAATTGAATTTTATATTTTTGAAAACTTACATCCGGTTCCGGTTCAAGCGCAGATTAATAGAACTACGTTTTACTAGCGGACCGAAAGTGTTACTGACGGGAATCTACAGCGTCTTGAGCTGAATTAAGACTTCAGAAGTCATTCGTCATGTCGAATGACCAGCGGATAAACTCTCAGGTTGGTAATAAATGTATTACATGTATAAGAACAAGCGTCATGTTAACAAATGATAGCCGTAAGGTAACTTTTATGCTTATTGTAGCTGCTAGCTAAAAACGCTAATTTAGCGTAGTTTGCCCTGAATTCAGCTTTGACAAACAAATATGATCGACTGTTTCTAGTAGAATTCCAAAGTTGTCATCTTGGACCCTCTCAGAGTACCCCCTCTGTATGCTTGCAGAGACCCCTACAGTAGGGAAACATGCAAAACGGTGTCCAAACCTTTGTATTTTAGCTTTATTTATGTCTTACACAGCATCCCAACTCTTTAGCTAACTTAATAACTTTAGCTAAAGTGAATAGTTAGTCTAATTCATTAGTTTTGATCACAGATTTGAAGGTGTATAATGTGCTAACTGCTAACTAAAAGCAAAGGATCCAGAATTTGTTGCTGGCTGCTGGGCTCTGTGGGTTTTTGCAGCAGCTCTACCTGTACTAGATGCACCTGCTCCTTGTCTTTTCTATCTCTGACTTTATGTCCTCTACAAGAGTTTGTTTTTTTTGCTAGTTCTTCAAATGTTCAATAAAAACATGTATGCTAATTCATAACGAAGAAAGCTTTGTAATGAAGACTGTCATTTCCAAAACACTGCCCGCCCCCACCCCGCGGTCCGCAGCGCTGTTGAAAAGGCTGTGGAAGTCCCTGTATTAAACACGTAGACCTGTGACATAAAAATCACCAAACTCGGACGACCACAGACTGTTTTCCTTCGTGGTGATGAAGGAAAACGCTGGGTTGGCATGTAAAAGGGCATTTATTCCCTTCAAAGACCTGCAGTTCAAAAAAAGCGCCCCTCGACAGCCAAACCCATCTGTTCTCTGATTGGATTGTTACATTTGTGATTGACATGACATTGACCAATCAGATGAAAGGAAGAAAAATGGGGTCAAAATTCGTACTTGTAACTTGCAGGGTTTTTTTTGGCTAAGTCCACACACAAATCTTTTTTACGCACACACAATTTTTTTTACACATACAAATCCTGATTTACAAGTACAAAATATTTATGACCACATTTTGAGCCCATAGGACACAGAAGGTGATTCTGTGCTGCATACGGATCCCACCGTAATGCTGAGGAACCCATCAAACTCATCGTTATAACAATGTTTATCTTCCTCTTTGGCGGTAATAAAGACCATATTTTACTAAATAAACAGAATGCTTCTCCCATCTGTCTATTTATCTATCTAGACAGACAGGTTTTTTCCCCACGTTATTACTTTAGAAATAAAACTGTGGATTCTAATTTTTAAATATACTTGAGCAAATGTAGAATGTAAAAAAAGGAAGGCTGCCTCTCGCTTCCTGTGACACACAGAAACATGTTCTTCCTGTTGGTGAGTGAACAATATCAACAATGTTGAAAAATATGAATACATTGTTATTAAAATTGTTGCCTTTAATATTGATTTTGGGCAACGGTGCTTTTTTGGGGAAGACATTAAGTGAAATGAGCTTTATATTAGACAAAAGTATCGCTGCTGAGAATTTCACCTAACTTGTGCGGTTTTGTCTGTCGGTTGAAAACCATGGTATCAGTTGAGACTGTGGGGGTTCATGGTGTACACGACAGAGCTGATGAGACAGCGTACACAGTTGAAACACTCCCCCTACTGTCAAAACGAGGAAGTAGACTTTCTGATACGTTAACAACACCTTTTCGCTTTGTGGTGGATTGTAAACTCTTCCAACAATCAGCGAGAGTTATTTTATCTCCACCGGAGCTCGTTTTGGTTCCTCGGTGCTTCTCTAACATAGTATCGCAGTAACAGCGACGACAGCTCGCTGCGTGGCGGTTTCCGGTGTCCGTCCGTCTGCTAGAGGATGGCGTCCGGCTTCAACCGCATCCCTACCACCGCTGGTCCTCCGAGTCCAGAAAACACCGACGGTTTTCGACCAGAGGCCGAAGACGGCCGTGAAAAGCAATGCTAAGCACCTCAAGTAAGTTATCGTGAATTCATTTTTTTCTGAATGCGATTTTTTTTCTTTGCAAACGTGCGAGACTCCGCTGCAGGAGGCGGATTTCCTCCCGCAGCTTCGGGGAGGCCTAGTTTGATATGGGTCCTGCATACAGTGAAGGTTCATATCAAATGTTAGACCAGTATAAACGCTATTGTGGCCTGTCATGAAGCGGCATTTTGAAGCCAAAAAATATAGCTTAAAGCCCGTGGTACTTGAGTCGCTTTTGCAATGTTTGACTTACGACACGATATGCAGTTTATGACCAAGAAATATGGGAAGTTAGAGTGGTTTTCTAGTGAAAGAAAACCGGTATTATTTGCTAAGGAAGTCCAGTTGTTTAGTGTCGTTAGCTGTTACTAGTGGTTAGCTGTTAGCTTTCGCAATTGACAAGCTAACGTCGGGTAGCAAGCTACTCCCTGGAACCGAGGGGAAAAAATAATGAAATACGTTGTAAGAAAGCGTTTATTTTCAGGGCCAAGTAGACAAAACCTTGACTCGTAAACCACTTGCATTTAAAACATACTTGTAATTGGAAAAACTCGTCTGTTAATTTCCCGAGTTACGTTTCAGGAATTAGACCGAACCAAATAATTGTGGTTATGGTAATGCTCAAAGCTAGCTTAGCTGAGGGTTTTAGGGTTTTCTGGAGAAGTACATACATGCACTCTACATCTGCATTAGCTAACTAAATGTACGAAGTACTTTGACTTCTGTCTCTAGTATAAGTATGGGACAAGTTTTAGGCCTCAAATTTGGGGTATTTTTCAGTTTTTCCTCACCACAGTCTAAACCTGAAATTCAGGCAGGCTTGTTTTACTTTCTTGTAGCCAATAGTAAGTTTTGTAAATTGTTGTCGATATTGAGTGTTACATACTGTGGTAACTGCATACTTTAATATTTTACACTCCCTTTTGTGTGTTCGCTGGCCAATCATACTTAAATCTATGTTCTTCTATCCAAACAGGTTTTCTCTCCTAGTCTCAGAGGACACGTGTAAACAGAGATACTGCACTGAGCTCTTGTCAGTGAGCTCATTACCATTTTTGAAAACCACATCCACCATTCTCTCAGTTTGGGACTGAAATTCCCCTGTCATCTCCCGAGTGCTGAGCCCTTGCATGCGAAGTGGAAGATGACGGAGGCGTGGCAACAGCAACAGCATGCAGTGGCTCCACCCTCTGTTGTGCACACGCTTCCCCAAGGGACTGACAACCCTCTGGGTTGCGCTGTGTATGGAGTCGTCCTGCAGCCAGACACCTCCCTGCAGCAGCCCCAGCATGGCCAGCAGCATGCTGTTCAAGCTCAGCAGCCTTCGCTGCAGGTAGGGGGCGAGAGAGGGCACAAGTGCGGAGCCTGTGGCCACGACATATCTCACCTGGCCAACCCCCATGAGCACCAGTGTATGGTAACTCAAGACAGATCCTTCCAGTGCACGCAGTGCATGAAGATCTTCAGTCAGGCGACAGACCTTTTAGAGCATCAGTGTGTGCAGGTGGAACAGAAGCCTTTTGTGTGTGGTGTATGTAAGATGGGTTTCTCATTACTCACCTCCTTGGCTCAGCATCACAACTCACATGGCAACGGAAACAATCCAATGAAATGTTCCATCTGTGAGAAAACCTACCGGCCGGGTTCTGGGAACGCAACCCCCACCTCGTCAGCTGCCAACCCTCAGCAGCCCTCCACCGGGGAGACATCCGGTGGAGGCGCAGCAATCAGTGCCTCGTCTCCTCCTGCATTTGAGGCTTCTGCACCAGACAGGCCATATAAGTGCTCCGTGTGCCACAAGTCCTTTCGCCATTTGTCAGAATTGACACGTCACGAAAGAATACACACTGGCGAAAAGCCATACAAATGTGACACGTGCGATAAAAGCTTCAGTCAGTCTTCACACCTGGCACACCACCAGCGTACGCACAGCTCAGAGAGACCATATAAATGTGCTGTATGCGAGAAGAGCTTTAAACACCGCTCCCACCTCGTGCGGCACATGTACGCTCATTCAGGCGAGCACCTTTTCAAGTGCAATTTGTGCGAGATGCACTTTAAGGAGTCATCCGAGCTTCTGCATCATCAATGCCAGCCAGAAGGCGAGAGGCCTTTCCGCTGTGGGTCATGTGGAAAGAGCTTTAAGCGGCCGTCTGACCTGCGACAACACGAACGCACCCACTCTGAGGAGCGACCTTTCCAGTGCGAGGAGTGCCAGATGAGCTTCAAACAGCAGTATGCCCTCGTTCGCCACCGTCGCACTCACAAGAACCCAGCTGACCGCCCTTTCAAGTGCAACCTCTGCGATAAGGGCTTTCTCCAGCCATCCCACCTGCTGTACCACCAGCAGGTTCATGGCATGGAAAGCCTCTTTAAGTGCGCCTCCTGCCAGAAGTCGTTCAGTCAGTCGGGAGAACTTTTGCGGCACAAATGCGGCGGCGAAGTGGAGAAACCCTACAAGTGCGATGTGTGCGGCAAAGGTTACAAAAAGAATTCAACGCTGCAGCGCCACCAGAACTCTCACTGCACAGAGAAGCCGCTAAAGTGCTCGCTATGCGACAAGCGTTTCGTGTCATCCTCAGAGTTTGTCCAGCACCGCTGTGACCCGACTCGAGAGAAGCCGCTCAAATGCCCCGACTGTGAAAAGCGCTTCAGGTATTCGTCCGAGTTGCAACGCCATCGCCGCGTTCACACGGGGGAGAAGCCCTTCAAATGCGCAAGCTGCGACAAGAGCTTCAAGCAGCGTGAGCACCTGGCCAAGCACCAGAGCGTGCACTCGCGTGAGACGCAGTTTAAGTGCGTGTGGTGTGGCGAGCGTTTTGTTGACCTCACAGCCCTGCAGGAGCACACGGTCCAGCACACCGCAGAGGGCGAGAGTTTTCCTGAAGCTCCCTGCATCCCGTGAGCTGAGCTGCTGCCAAGCCCTGGGCAGGAAATGTGCCAGCCTCCACTTACTCATTTGTATTTTAGAACATGCCCCCATTAACTATGAGTTTTAGCATCAGTAATGTTAAGACTTGATTCATCCTCTGAGTAAAAGGTAAATCGCCAGAGGGGGTTAGGCTCCCTCTTCTCCTTTCCTTTTCTTTTTTTTAATGCAAGAGAAAGATGTATAATGTCAAACGTGGAAAGATCTTGATTTTGTTTAATACTGTGTGGAACCTTATCCTGTGGTTGCATGTGGTCGTCTGTTTTGTACCCGTTTGATTCTGTTAAGAAAGATGGCAGGAACGTCCCGATAGTTGTTTCCAGTACATGTGTAGGCTCCTCTGCAATCCGTGTGCCTTCATTTTCTGTTGTTTGTTTTTTCTGTTTTCTTTTTGTTTATTTTTTTTTAAATCAATCAATCATTTTGTGGTGTTTAATTTTATGTCCAGTATAGCGCAAAGAAAAGTCCTCCCTTCCAGCAGTTGGCTTGAGCTGCAGTATCTTTTCACATGCTAGGTCTTAGGTAGTATCATCTGTTTGTGCATGAATATTTATCACACTTTAATATCACTGTTGTATTATAGGTTTGATTTATTTAGAAAAACACCCAAGAAGAAGGAAAAAAATACAAGTGGATTGTGAAAATGTATAGCCAGTGTCCTATGAAATGTGTGTTGTTGCATCTTTGTATTAAAACAGATGACATGTAGGTAACTAACCTATACCTATTATGTCATACGAACACTTGACATGTGCAATAGAACATGCACAATGTAATATTTATGACTACTGATTAATGGCATAGTCTACTCTGTTATATTATAGATTGTGTGTATACGCTATGTAAACATTGAGAACTGTATAGTGCTTACGTTACCTGCTTTTCTATTTACTATGAATGAGCTTGCTGTATTTTGCAAGCACCTTAGTTCCATTTCCAGAAGGATGTTTAACCCAACAGGACTTCAAAGCATTATGTTGCTCACTTGCCACAAATTAGCTGCATTAGTTACTGTATGATAGATCTAACAAAAGTATTATTATTTTTATTGTTATTATTATTATTATTATTATTATTTTTCAAGAATTGGCCTTGTAATGTTTTCATGGGATTGTAGCCTCCCCTTGGTCCAGATCAGATGTTCAGCAGATTAATATGACTAGCCTCAAAGTTGCCACTTATGTGTTGGTTTGTACCAGGGATAAAGTTTAAAAAAAAAGTGTGTGTACCTTTAGTTTACTGTGTGGATTTCTATATTCTGTACAATCTTTGCAGTATATTTAAAAGAAGGATTTGGGGGTTTAAAAGATCACAAACTGGGATTAGCAATGGGAAAGTGAGATGGATGGATTGTGTGCCATGGTTAAAAGATCCTGGTGAGTCTGCTTCACGCTGCAGTATGGGGTTAGCAATTGTAATGGAGCACTGATTTACACATATGGATATCAAATATAGGCTCCTGTTCATACTGTATACAGACAATTAAAATAAACCACCCTTATGACAGTTAAAGTGTACAGTGTTTTCATCAGCTGTATTATCAGGAGAATGAATGAATGGATGATGATGATGAAGGTTAAAGAGGATCAGGGATGGTGTGACCTTTCAAGCCAACCATACATAAGGCAGGTTAACGTACATTCTACTTATAATCAGAATTAATTGAATAAATACGGCAGCGTTTGGCGTTTGAAAGGAGGTTGAGTGCTCAGAGTAGAAAAGCGCTATAAGAACCAGTCCATTTACCATAAAACTGAATCATAATATTCCAGCTCCAATGTAAACTGAATTTGCTTTGTACTGTCAAGTTTGCGTTGATGGGTGTACGTGGACATCGAGGTGAGTTTTTAGGGACAAAGGTGCAACTGTTACTAATTTATAATTGACCTGCTATTAAGACAGGGAAGCCTTTACAGTAGCTCACTGAAAAGAGATATATCCCATTACATTCCTCAGATTAAATATTAAAAAATAAAATTGACATGATATTCTGTCATTTTGTTTTTTATTGTTTATTTGCTGTTTATGCGTCTTGGCAGTCTTGTTCTTCCTCGTGTACTAACATAAATGTCCTGAAGTTGAATATGTTTAGAGTACATAAGCCAAATGCCAGTTTGTCTGTCAGTAGGGAAAGAATAACTGGGTATAAAGAAATACACGGAGAACTCCATTTATTTTTTTTAACCACTGAACAAATTGGGATATGAGGGTTTACATAAAATAGCTAATATTTACTAAACTTAGTTGAGCAGCGCATTCTTTTTAGGTATTGTAGGAATTGTAATTGTAGCTGTTTTTAATGTAATTTGGAAAATTCTGCAGTACAATCAACAGTAAATCCCTACTAGTTATTTATTATTATTATTATTATTATTATTATTATAAATTTGATTAGATCAACTTGTACTTGTAATCTGGTAACTGAAAATCATTTCACTTGTAGTTTGGATAAATTTACAAGATGGTGGTTTGAACTTGATGTGTAGTTTGGGGACAGTGGCTCTGACAAAAAGCAATTCAGCAGCATTACTGAAGATTGTAGTTGGGAGTTATGGAGAGAGATGTTAGGGAGACATGGGGGTTGAGCAGTTTGGAGACACTGAGGCGAAGCTGCGATGGTTTGGAAATGAGGGATAGTGACTTTATTGGACAATTGAACATGGAGATGCCAGGCAGGAGAAGAAGTAAACGAAAAAGCAGATACTCTGCTGTCACACCATCCGCTGCTTTATTTTAGATGCATATATTATATTAACATGTATTTGTAAAATAACGTTTAGTAAAGACTGACAAAATAGTTGATGTTGATTGCAAGTAGAAGGTAAAATTGCAGCAGATTTGTGCTGCAGTACTTGCCTATCCTGCTACTAAAAACAAACATAAATAAATGCAGATAAATGTTAAGCAGCTTTCAAAAGTTACTAACGGAAAATAATACGTGGGAAAATATTTTGTAATAATTACTCGTTTAAACGGGGTCTTATTTTTCACATCTAAATTATGTCGTTTAAGGCTTGCTTTACTTCCGGGTGACGTTGACTGTCTAAGGGAAGATCATCCTATTTCTGCTAACGAACCGCTGCTAGATGTACCCCCATCATCACCACCACCCCTCCAGTGAAATAACTATCACATCATTGACAGTGTGACTATCACACCCATTTCAATAACTTCAGACGTGCAGCAGCGGCTTCGGTCCACGAAGAGCGACGTATAACCGGAGCCAGCGAGCTAACTCTGATGTTGGGCGGACTTCCTCCGAGCTCGGATATTTCTACGACGAGGTTAGCAGGCTAACTTTAGCCCCGTTATTGATTTCTCGTCACAGAAATGTCACACTGACACACAGCCTGTGGCGTGTATGTGTCCCTTATGCATAAAGACAGAACAATCATCATCCATGGTCTTTGTCTTGCTCCATTATTGTTGACGTTTTAAGATTTTATGCTAAGGAAGCTAGCTAGGTAAACGTTGCTAGTTCGCGTTAGGCGTATGTTTCAGATATGCTACGGTAGTTTAGTGGTGACCAGCTGGACTGGATGCTACAGTTTCTGTTATACAGTGCAAATGTGGTTGGTGAAAAATCCACAGGGTTTGTCTTTAAGGGGAAGGTGTTTATGGCGCTGGTTCAAAACAGGCAGAGATGGATTATTAAAAACAGGCCTTTTGGGCATGAGCCCAAGGGATGCGAGGGTCCCCAGCACTGCACCTGCAAAATCGCAAATAGCTGTAGATTTAAAGGGGGAACGCGGGAGACCTGTACCCCCCAGTAAGTAAAATATCTGTATCTACAAAAATCTCCTGAAATCGTCTGATGTTCAATCATTTCTGAGGCAGGACCCTCATTTCCCCGTCTTAAATTGTGTTTCTCCCAATACTCAATCGAAACCTTTGCCCACCGCAGAGAGAGCAGCTACACAAACACAAAAAGTGCGAACATGGTGAAAAGGAAAGAAACACCCAAAAACACTGACAGGCTGGGAGGCATGTTTCTCATTCTTGAAATTCTTAAGACCAGTTCTTGTTGCTGTTCTTAGTGAAGAGAAGCAAAATGTTAACAACCACAAAGAAATTAACCAAAACTACTACAGATTTAAATAAATAAAAAAATAAAAAAAGATGTAAAAGTGACCCCCAAAACCACAAATGGATACACAGTGATAATACAAAAGGGCACAAAATGACCAGTAGTCAGAAAATGACTATAAACTGCTCTTACTCCTGAGAGGTGCTGACGGGAATATCTTTTCTCACACACACACACACACTGCAGCACTGAACATTTGTATGTATCACACAATGTACTTGCATGTGAAATTAGAGCAGGTCACAGTCTGGTGAAGTCCTTCCTCCTGCGTGTTTTACTCAGGCAGCACTTTTCCCTAAAGCAAATATGGCTTTTCCAGTTCTTTACAGTGCACCTGCATTGCGCTGTCCTGTCATGTGTTACATGTGAGAAAAGGCAACTGCACACAATTATCTGACCTGATTGAACCTGAATTGTACAGACTTTTTCTGAAAATCACTTTCAATAGCACGTTGATAAGCCTTTAATAGGGTTCCACTGTTAATCAGCTTTAATTTCAATCACAATTTTGGCCTCCCAGCATTAAATTAACTTGATTAACCGATATTGAAAATGCATACTTCACCAATATAATGCAAAGCAAAAGATAATCATGTGGTTCTTAAATTAATGCCAAAGATATAGTGAAGTCAACAGTGCTTTCAGATTTTATTTGGCCAAAGACGTGTCCAATAAACACCAGGTAACAAAGATTTATTGCCTAAAGATATGTGAAAGTCTTGTGCAGGTTTTGTTACTGCGCAAAACATGGGGAACTGTAGAAGGAACTCAAAGCTGTTGAGTAATTTTCTGCAAGTTTTATTCACATCAGGCAGGTACAGTGAAGGGAGTGAAAATCTTTCACCTTTGCTTGAAACAGGTGAATAAACACCTTATATGTCTGTAAAGAAATTATCACGAATGCAGCAGAATATAAAATTGGAAGCCTTTGTGATAAACTTTTTTTTTTGTCACATACACATATATTCTTTTAAGATATTCACGTGATGGAGGATGAATTTTATTTTGAAGTAACGATTTGTATATTAGTTGGAATGTAGCGTGACATGGATGTGGAAGCATTTGCATGTTAAAATTCTTATGTTTATATTTTGGCCATAATCATGGAGCTGTAGTCTCTGCTTTAATCTAGTCCAGGTGATTTTCTTCCTTTGTGGATGACTGAAACTGCCAAAATTTAAAAAAGAAACCACTCGTTTATTTTTATATCAAACTTTATAAAAAAGAAGGGAGGGGGTGCACATAAGACATCTAAAATTGGTAAATGCAAAGATCAAATAATATGTGAATGAAATAGGAGCTTTGGTGAATAGCGAGATGAATTCAAGTATATTTACAAAGTGAAATGAAGAAGCATAAAAACTGCTCAGCTACCACAGTTTCTTCAAAAACACTTAGCATGTGATTTTTCTTGTGTATACTGTGTCTGGATTGTTGTGGTACAGCATCCAGCAGTAGTCGGCCATCATGCTACAATTCCTGAAACCTTGGTAGTGACGCTCTATTAACTGAATATCCTGATGAAAACCCTCTCCCTGTTCATCGCTCACCATGCCAACATTTTCTGGAAAGAACTCAAATTGTGAGTGCAGGATGTGTATTTTCAATGACATGCGACAGCCCAGCTTCTGGTAGGAATCGAGCAGATGCTGAACTTCTTCCTTGTATCCAGGAGACTTGTGGATGTCCAGAAAGCTTTTGCAGAGCCACTTGAACACCACCCAAGCTTCAAACTCAACTGTTGAGAGAGTTTGTTTGTACCTTTCATCCTGCAAAGCAGACTTGCTTTCTTCTTCTGGTGACCTCCTGGGAAGTCCTCATCATGCCGCAGGCAGTTAAGAAAGTTGTGAATAAAGTTCCTGCATTAGTCGGCGCCGCTCTTACATACTCCAAACCCCGGCTAGCGACTTTCTGGCACTACGCCCGAGTGGAGCTGGTCCCACCGAGCCCAGCTGAGATCCCCAAAGCCATAGAAGCTGATGGGGTGGCTGTAGCTCAGGTGGTAGAGCAGGTCATATACTGATCGGAAGTAGAGGTGGGAATCACCATACATCCCACGATACGATATTATTGCAATTTTTTAAAATATTTTGTGATATTCAGATTCTGTACATAAAGGTAAACTTTATCAATATTCATATCTAATATCAAAGTCTCACACTCAGTCTTTCTCTCATTTCAGTCAGTTTTATTGTTGACAAACTGAACGGTTTGTATTACAGTCTAGTCCAACTTAACTGAATGCAACCATCTGGTACAATTATAGCTATTCTGAACTATGCAATTTATGAAAACTATGCAGCCCATTCAGCAACTGAAGAATTTGAAAGTAAATTAAAACAAAATATAATTTTACATTAAATAAAAAAGTTTTAAACTTAATTAAAATAAAACATGTCTTAAATTAAAATAAGTAAACTGTCATGTTTATTGCTGCCAAAAAAAAGTTAAACACATTTGGACAGTGAAGGAATGTCAGGATTCTTGCTCAGAAAAAGGAGCTGATCAACATGCTCTGAAGTCAGAGTCCACAAAAACTTTTTTTGTAACAAAATATCGATTTCTGCTGTCCCTGTATCGATACATTATTAGCAAACAAAATATCACGATACTACACAGTATCGATTTTTTCCCCCACCCCTAATCGGAAGGTTGGTGGTAGGGGTGGGCGATAGAAACGATATAAATTTGGCCAACAATAGAGATTTTGACTGTACCGCTCTATCGCGATAGCGCATGTTGATGATGTCATCAAGCTGCGCCTGTTTTGGTCGAAAGCATCGCAGTGGCTACAACCATTATCATCTGCAAATTATCCGGGCAACAGTCATAGCAAAGAGATGAAGCACTTTTGAAATATGGGGAAAGCCAAAAACTGCGCTTCCTCCACTTCCGTAACATTGATTCATTAATGTTGAATTCTCTCGCAGCTGCTATTCCCATGTTGTTGCAGTATATTAATAACTAACCTTGTATAGAGATTGAAAATGTGACGTCATTCAGGGGTAAAACCGCAAAGAATTCTGGGAACTCGTGGCAAGAGGTACTAGCGCACGCAGGCTTTCAATTGAAATCAGTTACACAGCGATAAAAAGAAACACAAAAATGTCAAGAAGCTGTTGTATTATTAACTGCAATAGCCGGTCGCATGACAGCCACGGGAAGCCGACGGGTAAAGAGATCGGTTGTTATCGGATTACGTCGTTGAAGAGAAATTGTTCGAGCCATGTTTCCGAAGTAACAAAGAGGCGACGGATGGCCTGGATTGCAGCCATTCAAAGACCAAATATAACGTCCCAGAACACTCCAGCTCACAGGTTAGTCTGCTCCAAGCATTTCCACAAAGGTCAGTGTTTTGTAGTAGTTAATGCGTCATTTTTCATAACATAATTGGTGATATAGGTTACAAGCAAGTCTGGCGCTGAACAGAAATTGTCGCGCTATGCTCCTTTGTTTATTGTGCATAAATAGTGAATTGTCCTGACACAATATTGCGTTTCGCTTCTGTTATTATGGTACATTGACAAAAACATATACTTTTATTCACAGGATAAAACAGTTTTTTGTATCACTAATTGCCCAGTACGATTACAGCATACAGTATTATTGTCAGTGCTACATTTCTGTAACGCTACCAGAAATTATTTCCACTGCTAATTAATTACCGTTGAGCTCAAAGGTCCTATTAATAAATGGTTAACGAATGTGTATTTATGAAGACGATTTGTGAGACTGGTAAACTTACCTTTGTTGTTACGATGGTCTTTCGTTCTACACGGTGCATTTCAAGGTCCTGTACCCATCTGTCGGTAAACTGTACCTGGGCTTGTCGCAGTGAACTGAAGTTACTAAACTTCACGAGTGTATGCACTCACTCCAAGAACCGTATAATTATAAATATGAGCGTGGTGAAAGTTGGGCAGCACGCTAACGTCTTTTGTCCACTCTGTGTGCTCGTAAGGGTCTAACCCTTTCACTCCTCTGATTTTGTCCTCGTATATTTTCTTTGACTTTTCATCAAGTCTGTCTTTGTACGGACCGGCATTGTTCTCCTTCGTTTTGTACATTCCTTTTTTGTGGGGCAAAGAAAAACCAAGAAGGTATTGGAGCCAGAGAATGAACGTTTTGCGGTGCTGAGTTCCCGGCATGCAATGCGCGAAAGTCACGTGGTCTGTCAATCTCTATAGTGGATGAATAATCTCAGTTGTTCTCCTGACTGAAGTTTGGCCCGTTGCAAACATGCATCCTGCTATGCGATTGCATTTGTCCCTAACCACCAGAATCCCTCACGTTAACTTTTATCGAGTGGAAAAAAAAAGTTGGCGTTCATCCTCCAGCTTCACTGTGCTAATGTTATGCTAACATAGCTGTGTCGCTAGCAATCACGTAGCACAACATTATAGCTGTGTCCCAAAACGTTGGCTGCATCCTTCGGAGGACCCGGCCTTCGCGGTCTACGTGGGCCGGGTCCACAAAGGTTTAAGCAAATCCTTCTGCTTAAACCTCGAAGCAAGAAGTTCTGCTTTGTCTTTCGACAGGTTTAGAGCACAAACAAGATCGTTCAGCTCTTCTTGTGTAAAAGTCTCTGAATCTTCATTGGCCATGTAATCACGATCTGATGACTC
Organism: Haplochromis burtoni; assembly: GCF_018398535.1. Taxonomy (NCBI): domain Eukaryota; kingdom Metazoa; phylum Chordata; class Actinopteri; order Cichliformes; family Cichlidae; genus Haplochromis; species Haplochromis burtoni. The sequence continues at coordinate 69,846 of NW_024582726.1, forward strand.
TGGATTGTAACCAGATGCAGCTTGACCGTGTTCCTGGTCACCTTCTACAGAAGCTAATCCATCATATGCCAGTACAGGAACAGGCAGTAAGTCATCATGAGGAACAGGCCTTATTGCAGATTCCAGACTGGGATATACAATTTTTTGAGAATCCTGTTGTATTCACGCGGAAAAGATAGGAATCGCTGAGATGATCTCACTGTTCCAGCCACACCATTGGGATTGCAAGTGGCATTTCGCAGATTTAGGCTGTCACGCAGTCCATTGGAACAACTGTTGCAGATGACATGTGGAGCCCAAGATTTGTCCTGGTCACCCAGTGGATAAGGTACAACTTGTACATCATCTTAAGGTCTGTGGTAATTGGGCGACGTCGTGAATGAACTGCACGTAACAGAAACTGTCTGGATGATTGATACAATTTCTAGGCATGGTAACAACTGAAATCAATCACAGTTAATTCAGTCTGTAACATAAAACACAGGGAACTGTCATTAAATCTGGCAATACGCTTATGGTTAATTATTCCAACTATCATGCAATATGTAACTAGCTTCATCACAGAAGCTACGCGCTTAAAAAAAAAAAACTAAACACAGATTTGAAATCGGCATGAAAAACCCACATAAACTTATCTCTGATGACTTTGACCTGTTGACCTGTATTATTGTGTCCTTAATGTTATGCAGCTATCTGCCACCACATGGAAATGTTCATACATTTCCAAAGAGTCTGAGCTTTACTTTGAAGAAAGACATTGACCCATAGTTATGCTCCTCTCCTGTCTCCCTGCAGCTGGCGGCTCTTCATCCCATCCTACTGAACACCTTGCTCAGGGGCTTCACTCAGTCAGTCATTGTAGCTCTGTCAGTCTGCACGGCGACTGTGTCAGACCAGCCTGACAGCTTTCATCAGAGGCCACGAGCAGCCAAAGCCAATGGTAAGCACGGCTCGGGGACCTTAGAGCCGCATATTCTGGAGAGTCGGTGCGCTGCCTTCCAGTATCGAGCCAGCAAGTATTTAGAAGGAGGTGAAGGTCCTCGACTCGGATCCTCAAAGCTAGCAATGCCTGGCCCCACACCGACCCTCAGCAAAGCTCGGGTTTACACCGATGTTAATACACAGAAGAACAGAGAGTACTGGGACTATGATGCTCATGTGCCAAACTGGAGGTATATATATACACATGTTTTCTTCGTGAGAGCATGATTTTTTAATGAATTTTTAATCACTGCCAAAGTGTTTTTGCTTTTTTGCGTTTTTGCTTTTCTCAGTAATCAAGACAACTATCAGCTGGTGCGTAAACTGGGCAGAGGGAAGTACAGTGAAGTGTTTGAGGCCATAAATGTGACCAATAATGAGAAAGTGGTGGTGAAAATCCTCAAGGTAAGCACTAGACTGACTTTTTTGCTAGGGCTGTGTGTGTGTGTGTGTGTGTGTGTGTGTCTGTTTTTTACCTTTTATACCTACAATCTCTAATTTGTATTGTGGTAACATGAGTCTTCTCGCTTTGGCAGTTATCCATTTCTGAAAACCTCATCAAATCCAGAAACATTTTTAAAATGTCTTCTGTTAAATCTTTTCTTGGCACTTGCTGACTTTTCTTTGTCAGATTACTTTCTTTAATCCTGTCAAACCTTACATTGTACTCTGGCATCATCTATTGGTCAAATGGTTTATGAACAGCCTGTGGCATCAATTTACTTCTGGATCCCATCAGTCTGGAGAGAATGCCTCCCCCTCAGAAAACCAGCTGGATGAATGTGTTTCTCTCTGGTTCCCACTGATCAGTTCCATTACTTAGTGGGGATGGTCGGTTGTAGTCCTGTTTCCCTGTATGACTTGCAGCAGGATGAAGGTGGTCTCTGGGACTACTGGGATCTGGCATCTCCCTGGGAGCTGCAGTTGCTGTTTTGGGGTGTCTGGGTCTCTGCCTCAGTTGGTAGCGGTGGGGACTGGGGTGGGTGCTGCCTAGCAATCTTAGGGTGTGGGGCCTGGGGTCCTTGTGGTGGTGGGTCCTGATCCCAGGCCGGATGGCTGCCCAGGTGCCCGGGGTTGCCTGGTGTCCGGCTGGGTACCTTCTTGCACAGGGTTGGTCTGCACCCCGTTGACTGCCTTGTAGTGTAGTGTGTGTTAGCGCACGTTGGGATGTCCGGTCTGCACCATGGGGCTCGTGGGTAACTGCAAGCCCATTGGGTGGGGTAGGGTGTCCAGGTGAGGGGAGCAACCGTTGCTGGGTGCAGCTTGTCCAAGACCCAGATGAGTGTGCCATGTCCCTTTTGCTGTGTGTCTGTTGTAATTGAGTGGTCTCTTTGGGCTCATCTGCACACCCCTGTGGTGGGGCGTGGGAAATGGGGTGCACACTGAGCTACTTGTTTGCTGCTTCTCTCCTTCTGGGCTAGTGCTCTAGTCCTCCTGGTCTTACATATCCCAGCACTCCCTCATACGGCACATTGTTCATACAGTGTCACAGTGAGTAGAGCAGTCATATGGGTGTATTTGCTGAGCCTGGTCATGGAGGAAGGGGTTCACCTCCCCTACCACTCCCCATTGGACGTTGCTGTTGCTATGGGATCCTGAACTCAGCTCACACCGGGGTGGCAGGCCTCTAGTGGGATTGGCTGCCCATCGCCTCTGGTCCTGGACTCCCAACCCTGCTGGGGGGTAGTATTGCTTCTCACCCTCTTTTCAAGTGTATTTTGTGACACATACACACTCACAAACTTTCACGCTCTTATTCTCACACACACACACACACACACACACACACACACACACACACACACACACACACACACACACACACACACACACA